>NC_050482.2:59059987-59340332 GCF_012460135.2 Molothrus ater | reverse complement strand
TGAGCTGAGTTTCTGTCTGTTGGGTTAGAGTCAGTTTGCTAGCCCTAGGCTGCCTCCCCTGCCCATGGATGAGGTGCACAGTCAGGTTCTACACACTCCTGGATATCTCAGTAAATCAAAGAGGGATCTGATCCAGTGCCGTTTCCCATTTGCAGACAGCAGACCCAAGGGTCACATTGGGAGAGACAATGAACAGGTCTATGGGAGCACGTGACATGGATCAGGAGAGCACTTTTGGAAATGACCATCTGATCACGTCTATTTACCGTGCTTTGGTTCAGAACACAATGTGCTGTGTGATGATGCCTATTAGATTCTTCACAAATAAAGTTAAATCAGAAGATGGGCTAATAAAAATTCAACTAATGGTACAAGAGCAGAGCCAGTTTGAAGTAACATCCCCTCCTTGAAAACACAAGATGAACATTAAATCCTAAGCACAAATTGTCTCTTTTAAATTCAACCCTGCCATATCACACAAAGGAAAAAACTGACCAAATTTCAGGTCACCAGAAAAGTTTTGTACAGCTGCAAAACTGTATTAATCTATAGCTTATTTTGATGCCTTTAAAGAATAACTTTAAAACTATATTTCAATTGAAAGTCTTAAAACCACTCTAAAAAGTTCACAACATTTCTCTAAATTTCATCAATTTTCTCAACTGAAACCACCAGCAGCATTAAATTTTCACAAGTGGTTCTGTCCCCTTACATGCTTTTCACTTCAGAAACATTATTCCATGAAAATAAAAAATTCCCTGACTGTACTTAAGTGTAACTATAAATGTACTTACAAGCACATTACACACCTATAGACTCCCTCCTCTGGGGTAAATGCAGAAAGCCTGCAGCCTGTTAGGCTGCCAGTGGCTATTAAGTGGATTTTCAATATACAATCTTATTTCAACTTGCTTTTTATATGTAGATGCCTTTACTGCCCACCAAAAAATGCAATGAACATAGAACTTCAGGAAAACGTACTCAGAAGACTGCAGCATCCTCTGTTTTACCTGAAGGAAAAGCTTGCCTGTATCTACTGAGTAGAGAGCAACTGAAAGGATGAGACATAAAATAAATATTTTGTCTACAAAATGGCACATATCCAGAAAATACATTAACAGAATGAACAGCTTAAAGATTTTCACTAGGAAAGAGAGCAAACATTTTTTTCAGAGTGAGAAGCAGAACGGCGATGCTCTTTTCTCCTTCCATTTTTCTTCTACAGCTCATCTCACTTAACTTCCAAATAAAGACTCTCTCAGAGCCTCCAGCTTAGTCAAACTTGTTAGGCAATGCTCAGCTGGTAAAGCAGTCTTGTAAAAATTTAGCAAGGGGGGGTGGTTGAAAGGATCCACCAGACTGTACTATCCATACAGAAATGGGGTAATAGACAACAGCGTGCCATTCCCATTCTAACCAGGTCATCTGGCAAGCTCTGCCAGCTCCCTTTCAGCACTGACCAACTAGATCTCTAGAGATATAGAAGACATCAGATCCAGTGCCCACATGAAAAGGAAGCCATCCCTGAAGGTAATGAATCTCCAGACACACAACAGCTTTGTTGTGCGTGGGCTTTATGTGACCAGATTCCACAGAGCAATTTCCCAGATTTCAGACAGTTACACCTACATTTCAATTTCTGATTCCACACCAAAACGTCTAAATCTTCTTTTCAACCACTGTGTGAGCAAGAAGACATGTGCACATATATTGAGCAGACAGCAACATTTTCAGAGTAGAGAAAAAATGAAGTGCTCGAGCAGCTTTTGCCAGCCTGTTCCTCACATGCTCTCTGGATAGCCAGCAAATAGCAGCTTGCTTAAAGCCACCAGCTGGCAGAACATAAATATTCCACCCATGATAAGAAAAGAATCCAAGTATGAGACCAAAAGCTGAATTTGCATTGGAAAGTGATGAGCTCACACTTTCTCTCCAGGGACCAAGGAAAGGGGGCTGGCAAGGAAGCAGGAGCAAGAAGGGGTTATGAAACACTTTTTTACTTCAGCTATTAATAACAGTCTCCAAGCCACAGGCGCACTTGAGAGGAGGAAGGCATCTCCTTGCTTCTATTAATCTTTTTGTCCACCTATTTGCTTTGGGCTGGCCACAGGGGAGAGGGAAGCAGAGCACAAATGAAAAGTTAAGGAGGTTAAAAGGACTGAAAAATATTTGCTCCCACATGTTTGGAGGCAGAAATTAAATGATCAATAAAAAAGTCAGTGAGACAGCAATTACCAGTAAAAACTCACTGATGACCCAATAGCTCATGAACAAAGCAATACCTCAGCACTGCTGTCAAGCCAAAGAAAAAGCACAGCAAAGGCTATTCCATGGACAGGTTTCTTCTATGTCAATGTACACCCTATGATTCTCATAGTAAGATGCTCCCATGGAGCTTGGTGTTTGATCAACCAGCTTCAAAATCTATTTCAAATGGATGTCTAAGAAGCAGGGTCCCAGATGGCCAAAAAGAAAATAAGGGTGGATCCACCAATATCACTCATCCTGTTGAGTATCTGTGATCACATGCAGTGAAGTCTGAGGTGCCTATCTCTGCCTTGCAAAGCCCTTCTACATGCTGCTTTGCAATGTAAATGTGGCTTTATAGACACATTCAGTCCCCTCCTTAAAGTGAGAGGAACAGAAGCTCTTCTCTGTACCCCTGCTAGTTTACAGCAAGCACCACAAATAGCTGAGCTGGAGAAAGCATTTAGCTTTCTTGTAGCACTTCAACCTCATGCTTAAACAGCAGAAATCACAACATGACAGAGTCATTCAGATGCTTGCATGCAGCACTGAGGAAATAAGGCTGAGACCTAACCCAGACAAATCTCCCATAAGAACCCACTTACAGGGGGTCTTATCCTTGCATACAGCAGTCTCTTTAAAAAAAAATCCCCTGAAGAAAGGATTTATATGAGCTATGCAACATCTTTATAATATCATCTTCATGTAGGTTTTGTCCTGCAACTAAGTGTGGGGGTGGCAGGCAGAGTTTCACAACGTTAACTGGAACATAATAAGTTGAAGAGAAATGAGAAGGAAAAAGAAAGTTTGTGGCAAGAGTCATATGGTAGAGATTTATAGAACTAAACTAAGGAGACAGTTTTTTCCCTTTTAGTCAAAAAGTATTTTGCTTATAAGTTGAAATAAAGATGCATTTTTTTAACTATGTTTCTATATAAAGGTGATTTGGCTTGCCTTAAATTTGGGAAGGGCACCCCTGTTAGCATAGATCCCATTTTGCACATTTTAAATTAAAGGTAACTCGGAGAAACCACAGCATTTGAAATTATCTCAGTTCCAAAAGAAATACCAGCAAACTAGCCTATGAAAGAAATGAGAAAGAAATCCAACACCAGCTTTGCAACTAGGCTGGGCTTTTTCCCCTATGAGCAGACTACAGCATGGAGAGACCAGAAAGACACCCTGCTATTCCATAAACTGTTTTCTCTACATCCTGTGCTGATGAGACAGACTACCTCCATCCATCAAGGACTCTGTTGAGACTTTAAAACTGTGCAAACAGAAGACTTTCAACCTATACTCTCTTTGGTAGAAAGATACTGTTTTAAATACATCCTTATATTCTAGATTTCTCGAAGATTAATTTTTTTTATGCTGTCCCTATTCTAGTTATTTTAAGAAAAAAATCAGGGTACTGTGATTGGAATAAAGATATTTTCAAGACATCACTTCATGCATAAAGTATTTCTGAGACAAAGATCCCCTGCAGTTATTAAATGTAAGTGCAGAGTAAAGCTAACAGATGGGATCATCCCTAAGTGAGCAGAGTTTCTCCAGGCAAGTCCATAATGTCTCTTGCCTCAAACTCTACCAACTGAATAACCACTTGGATCATGTAGTCTGATGACAAAAGCTACAAAAAACTACCTCAAAATAAACATTGAGATTTTTTTCTGGTGAGTAGATACCATTAGATTATACAGGCATTTTTATAAAGTCTCTCTGAAGTGAGGAACAGCTTCGTGTTTGGCCATGCTCTTTCCCTGTGCAGTCATTCCCTGACTGTCCTTGCTCAAATTATTAATTTGTGAGCTGCCATGACTAAATTGCAAAGATACTCCATCTTCCTTTGTAAAGGAGTACACATTCAGAGGGACAAAAGACTGCACAGCTCACTGCCCTTTGCTCACAAGGCTGTTTGCTGCACTACTGTAACTGGACTTACTATTGTACATGAGGGCTTCAATCAAATAAAGGCCTTGAGAAATTCAGCGTTATGTAGATATTTTAAAAGTGTCCTTGAATAGTCAAACAAACTGAAAGACAACTAGAAGGAAAAGAAAAGGAAGATAAAGATGGTGATAAGAACATCAGACAACTGTACTGTGAAATCCAAGATGAGCAAAAACACAATTTGGTCATTCTAAAGCCTACAAACTGCAGATATTGGTAATCTCTCCACAGGTGTCTGAAATCATAAGTGGTTTCTCCTGCCAGAAGGAAATTATTCTTGAAGAAGTGTTTGAAATAGAAAAAGTTGGTGGATGTGATCAAAAAATATTTTTCCAGTAGACTGGACTGTGCCCTTACTTACAAAGTGATGAGTTTTGCAATGCCATCATATGCCCTTGTGTACAGAAGGCTTGGGCATTGAGCAGCTCTCCACAAATGCTACAGTAATTCATTTCTGGTGCATCAAGGTCTTGCCGCACTCAAAAGTACTTCAGTCAACAACTTGGGGCTAGAATCTCAACATCGCTGCAGACGCTCTGTACCAAACAACAACACATTTCACAGCAGATAAAAACACTGGAAGGATAAATTCCCTTGAAAGAGGATAGAGGGAACCAGAAACTGAGAAGGGACCAACTTCTCTCCAGTCCCAACCTTCCCTTTGCTTATTCCCAGTACACATCTGGAAGGATCAGAGTATGCCAATAGCTCCAGCTATAGCAAAGTTAGCAGTGAGATGACATGTTGCCAGCATGATCTTGAATGAAATAAGCCGGGCTCCAAATTACCATTAAAATTAACTTCCATTGATGCTCTGCCAGTGCTGCTGAACTAATGTTCTTTGCAGAAGCCGAGTGGATTGATGATTGAGTGGTATCAATTAACATGAACTGTTGTGCTAGTTGCTTCATCTGGAGATCAAAGCATTTTGTTTAGGAGAAAAGAAAAATGCAGCACCACTAAGGTTTTCCCCTTCTGCATTACTCTCCATTTCCAATACCTAGTCTCTGGCACAACTAGCATCCTTTCCCAAGCACAACTCTCTGTATTTAAGTAACCATCAACCATAAAGTCAAAATAAAACTTCCATCTTCTGGGAATTAAAGCTCTAAATAGAATGGTTCACGGACCACAGGCAACTGAAATGTTGTATTACAAAGCTAGCACACAACTGAGTATGGTTGAGTGCTGTTCAGGTGACTGGACACAGCTTGTGCTGGTTTCTCTCCCTATGGCTCCCTGGCAAGATGAAAAATCTCTCTTCAAGGTGGCTGCCTGTTTTTTCATACAAGCAACACTACTGAGTCTCTCAGCCCTCTTCCTTGTCAAATATCAATTTGACAAGGAAGAGGGCTGTGAGACTCAGTAGAGACTCAGCTTATAAAACACCCAATTTTGTTGATCCACGCCAGTGAGCTGCAGCTGGAGGCATCTAAGCAGCAAGCAAGTTGTGACAACAGAGAAGAAGCCTCAAGAAGGGGGGAAATTACATATTGAAAAAATTCTGACTGCCCCAGAAACTCACACACATTTTGTCAGGTCACTCAAAACACTCCCAATCAGCAGTCTTGACTGGAGCAAATGTCTGGGGAACAGTTTGGGGAAGAAACTATTTTGGCTTTTGTGATTTGTGCCCAGTCATCATCTGAGTGTTTTGCCTTTGACCCAGGCAGGGCAGGAGAGGTACACAGGCTCCATCTCAAGGCTCGGCCTCACCAGAGTTTCTCTGTGCCAATTGCAAGTCCCACTGTGCTAAGCAAATTCAACTAAGTAGTCTACCTGGATCTTCAAAGCAGGCAAATTCACTACAACACACTCCAAATGTGGGATGCTAGCAAACACACCTGTGAAAGCCATGGGAAACACATTCATGAGATTTGCTAATATTGATATTAATATTAACAACAAGAGTTGTGCCTGAAAGGAATGGACAATTTAATACCTAAAGTACATCCACTGCTTCTCTTTGCGGGCAAAGAAGGATCTACTCCAGCAGCTGTAGCCAAACATGACTTCACTTGGCTCTAGCACACTGTCCCTGCTAAATCCCAAAATACCCTGTGGAGGGAAATAAATAACAGCAGGTATGGAAAGGAGTTAAGGAACTGACAAAAGTCACATTCTCTTCTCAGTTTTGAGATGAGTTGGAAAGTCAGTGAAAAAAAACTTCATGCTGATGGCAAGAGCTGCAACGAAGGCTCATATCAATAGAGCAAGACTATCAGCTGTGAGAAGGCAGAGATTGAGACTGAAGCCAAACCTAAAAAAAAAAAACCTCAAAGGTGCAGCCCCACATTTTGGAGTCGCCCGAGAAAAAAGGGCCTAAATTTAACTTCTTCATAGATGCTTGGGGCTGGAATTATACCTAGCAGTTGCTTGCAATAGCAGAAGACCACTGATTCAGCAGCTCTTCCTCATCCTGCACAGAGGTGACAGGAGAAGGCAGTAAAAATTACCTGTGTTTCATGGATGTGAACAGGGAAAAAACACAAGAGTAATTAAATATTTTAATTCTCCTCTCTAAGTTCTGCCACTATGACCTCACCACATTACTTGAAGTACTCTCTACTCAGCTAACATTTTTATTAAGAATAAACCACCTCTAGCCTCCATTCCACTTTAACCACCATTACCCACACATAAGACTTGCTCAGCACAGCCATTGAAAGTCCTCTGAACAGCATCCGAGCTCTGCTGCCTTGTGCAGCAGACCAGCAGGGATTACTTTAATTAGTGTTTTCTTCTGAAGCATAAAAAGATATTCTGAAATTACTTTGCCTGGTAACAAACTGCATCTTTGACACTATTGGAGAACTGAAACTGATTCCTGCTTCATGTACTTTCCTTAGTTTATTTTTTTCTTGTTTTGTTTTACAGATTTCCTTCTATCATGATGACAGCTACAAAAAATATTGCAAAAGCAGCGGAGAAGGGAATGTCGATATTAAGGGAAATTAAGTTTTCACTTGCCTTGCTAAAATAAGTTATTCAAGATGGGTGGGAACAACCCCAGCAGAAAAAAAAACCTACAAGCTACTTTATTTCTCCAAATTTCTTTTGCTTCCTTCACAGGGTGACTTGGTTCATTGGCTCTGAACTCAGAGTGAAGCAGAGGTCACTTCTACCTCTCAAAGCAGGTATTGCTCACACACACAAAGCAGCACCAGAAGCCTTTACATGGGTCAGGTTCTGGAGCCACTGCCCTGCCAAGCTGGCATCCTGTCACTAGCAATTACAGAGACAATTAAAGACACGTTTTCCTGCTATGCAATAAAGTGCATTTCAATAACATTCTTGTGTACTTATTAAAATGTTTTCCACTGGAAGATCTCCAGAATGATAAATATTCATTAATCACCACAAAACTACACAAAAGCTACATCAAATAGGTGATCACAGTCAGAGTTAAAGGCCATTCTGTATTAAGTCAACTTCATGCTGCTCTGTTGACACACAGCCAAGTTGCTGTGAGCCATTCCAGCCCCAGAATTACCTTTCTTGCAAGAAAACACTTTGGCTAACAGCACCCCTGCATTTGTCAATCATCCCAAAAGCTTTGGCTGAGAAAAGCAAGGGCCAATTCAGGCATCCATGAACTGATAATCCTCAACTACCTTAGCAGCTGAGCCAGACCACAGGCTGTCAGGACAAGTGACCTTCAGGCACCTCTAAGGAAAGCTCATGGGCCGGGAGAAGAAGGAAGGGCACAGCCAGATCCCACATTTTCCCACAGGCCATGGGATCACAGATTTACAGCTCAGCTAGTTGAGTCACTCACACCTCAGGAAAGGATGACAGAAACCTTTGCCATGGCAGCAGGTGGCTCTCACTGCCCACACCTGCCAGCCCAGAGCATAAGACTTGGCTGGAGTTAACAGAACCCCAGAACACACACTCAAGGGGTAGTCCATATCGAAATAAGATTTTTGACATGATTTTTGCAATAAAGGTAAACTTTTTCCTGAAAAATCATCTTAGCAGAGAATCCAGTACACAGTGTTACAAGCAAACCACTTGATACTAATATAGCTTATTTTTGTTCCAGAACAGGAACAAGCAATTCTATTGGGAAAGCTGGAGTTGAAATAAGAAAATTCAGACACCAACATTTTTTACAATTGGAGAAATTTCTAACACATTACTAGGCTGCTTGAATTTTCTTACCCATGTAGAAGAAAAGACTTGAAACAGTTTACAGAGAATTTGTACTGCAGAGCACTGCTGTGTCTGATGCTCAATAAGAACACAGAAGTTTGGATACTTTCATTTGTATACATGAGTATTTGTACATATGCATGTTTTAATTAAGCCTTATTAATGTACTTAGTCTATTTTCTCTCTATAATTATACAGTTATGCAGAAAAACATTCAAAAGCCTAGATGACTCAGGAGTTTGACAGCAAGATATGAACTGCCAAATTTAGTCAACAGTACAAATTCAGCAACCCAGCTTAAGTCACTAATCTGGAGCAGACAGTCACTTAAATACAACTCTGACAAATTTTATCCTTTTTTCTTTGTTAATTGTCTGCTAAAAGGCTGCAAATAAAATCTGAAATTTATTCATTATTCAAAATGATTCATAAATGTCTTCCCTGACTAACCGTCGGCCTACAAATATCTTAAGCTATGGCTGTCACAACTAAGTAAACAATTTGCAATTCATGGTGTAACTTATGTAATGAATTTCTTCACCTTATGTAACCAGCTTGAACAGTTTAAAGAGCTGACAAACACAACATACATTTTTAATTGCACACTCCCAGTTAACAGTTGGGTTGTTAGAGGAATCGCCCTCCCAGGAAACATACAGTGCCACGTGATTTAGGTTGCAAATATCAAATCTTTTGCTTGAGAACACGCTTTGAAATTCACTTTGTCTGCCCACACCAAATGAAGTAGACAAGTTCAAGCTATAAATGCTTTTCCACTTATGCTGTTGTAGTAGTAGTACAAAAAAAGCTTCCCATTTAAGCATGATTTTTTTTAAATTTCAGAAAATGGCAATTTATTCCATCTTCTCCAGTACTACAAGATTTGGAAAATGGACATTTACCAGGAAGCTACTGCATTCTTCCTAACACCATCAAGTGTGCCCATAAGCCCTACATCAAGGGTTGGGGTCACACTAACACAGGCCATGTGCTCCTCTGCTCTCTTCCCAATGCTGCACTTCACTGCAGGAGTTAAAAACTAAATATATGAAACTACTCTGCAGAAGATTGCTTAAAGCAGCTCCTCAAACAAATTAAAAGCTTCAGGCAGCCTGAGTTTACCATTTGTCTCAGAATCCAATTCCACAGTTTATCACCATGCTCAATTGTCTTGTACTGAACTAAAATTTTACATTTCAGTTCATTATTAACCATTTTTTTCTGTATGTTTCTCCAAACTTTGCTTTTACTAGAGCCACAGAGAATATGGTGATCAGATCTTTTCCCCCTATTTTTTGTGCCAAGGTACAAGCCAGATTTCAATACTATTAATAGGGCTCTTAGAACCCTTTAAATTGTGTGTAAAGTCAGGAGAAGGAAGGTGACTTTAATGGGGCTACTACTGAACATGAACAAAGCTCTGAAGTCTGGCCCTACTGATTTAGCTTTGAAAAGAAAAAATTAACTCCTAAGCCAATCATCCCAGTGTCCCAGTTTTCAGTGTTCTTTGATTTCCCCCAGTATTGCACAGATAGAAAAGTGAAATATTTCTGTGCTGCCAGGCAATAGCTATCAATAGTTCTGGAGTACTCTGATGCTTTGCCCCACTTATAACAGACTTTAAAATCATGTCAGTTTAATATCTGCTCTCACACAGGTTACAACTCCTATTTTTCACTAAAAGGAACTATTCCTAGACAGGACTCTGCCCAACAGCAACAAGAGCTTTACAGGAGCCCAGGCATGAAACAGCGAGGCCTCTCCATGAGGGCATTGGCACCACATCTGTGAAATACTTCTTGACAATGAGTATAAGGCAGTGCTAAATTGGATCCCAGGACAGTGGCCTTAAATTAAAAAACCACTTTTTATAACCAAATAATCAAAGTCCTCCATGTTTGGGATTTTTTTTTTATTTCTGCCAACTTCTATTACTGTACTTTTACAGAAATATTACTAAAAATTTATCATTATTATGTTAGTAAAAATGTATTATTACTAAAAACAATAATAAAAATTTCAATATAACAATTAGAAAATAATTTCATTATAAAAACTTTGAAGATTTTAAAGATATCACTGAAATTTAAGGGATGAAAGATCAAAAAAAAAAAGAGCCTATCTTGAAGTGCCAAAAAAACCCTATCTAAAACGTCTGGTACTACCTTTCCACAACTATGTTCTCATTTTTCAGACAGCTCTCACCCCTGGGACTCCGTCTGTCCTCAAGATTTTCCTTTACCAGTGGTAACATGTTCCTGTTGACTTGCCCTGGAGGTAGAAACAGCCCTGTGTACTCCCCCCATCAACACGCACACACACACTTGTATTTCTTTCCTTCCTGCCCACGTTCCACTGTTATTTTAGTCTATTCCTATTTTAGTCTATTCTTCTGTCTAGACAAATTTTACAACTATTCTCATTACTGGACTTTCCTAATAAAAATACCCCTGTGCAATCTGCCATCACTGTGCCTGTGCCACTTAAGATGAATATAAACACACAAAATAAAGCTGAAAAGGCACATGGGCCTCATATCTTTTGGATATACAGGAGACACAGGGATATGAAATCCAAAAGCAGTTATTGCAGCTCTTCAGAGGAGGATTTATTATACTCTTTTTCTGAAGAAAACCCCCACAGTATAGATGGTGCTCCCACCAACCCCAACTCTAACACTATATCCCAGGCAAATTATCTTTTTAGACAAGACTACAGCACTTAAAAAGAGTAGCATCAAATTCTGCATTATGAGCCAACTGCAGAGAAGTAACCTTTGGTATTTTACCAACATATCCCACAGTATTTTGTCTGTTAAGACTCAGCCCCAATAATGTAGCAATTACAATCATGGAGGAGAGCTGAAAACCCACCCTGAATATCTGGGCATTGATCAAAAACCAGAAGAAAATTAAAATCAGGCCAATATTCATCAATCGCATATGTTTCATAAATCTTAAGTTTTTTTAGGGCTAGATTGATTTTTTTTTGCACATTTGGAATGGATGTTGTCAAACAACGCATAGAATCAAATCCAAATATCAATGAAAGTATTAAAATTTAGACCTTAGACATAAATCCTGCATGAAAGAGACAGCCTTTATAATACTTTTGCCATTTATAATACTCCTCTCAGCAACATCTGGCATAAAGAAGCAATTTTCCCCTAAAACCTCACACAATGGGATACATATCACAATAAAATTCATTTAATACGATCACTTATAATACATGAAATGTCAATTCAATTAGACTACCACCATTATAGCTTCCTGGTAATAGTTTGCTCTACAAAAGTGTGACCTAGTACTCCTCCTATTTGTTACTCTAGGGGGGAAAAAGAGGTGATATTGCACTATGCAAGGTACCATCAGAAGGTAAGAAAGCTGTCAGAGCCACTGGTTTCAGCCTATTGAAACTCATGGACCTATAAAGCATCTCAAATGGAGGTATGGATCCCTGAATAATGAATTTAAGCCTAATAACAAGAGCCTCACTTTTCTCATTATCTTTCACAAACCCATAGAAATAGTTCCTGGACCATTGGTCGAAGACCATTACTTTAGGGCAGAGGAGAATTACATGCTGACACTTACAGTACTGCTGAGTGAGTCATAAGGTGAATAATTACACACTCTGCAGCAAAGCACAAACTCCTGGGGCTGGCCAGTCCAAGGCTCTGTGCCAGCACACAGGGACCTGTGTGAGGAGCTGCTCCAGTAAGCAGAGGCAGTGCAAGACAGGAAACTACATACAGGTGTCCAACTGCACACAGCACTGTTCACTGGGTTGTGACTTAAGGCTGCAGCTTGAGAGATTTTAGCTGCCCTCCTCTCTTGCAGGTACCAAGCCCACACACTCAAAACCCCAAACTGAAAACACAACACTAAATAACAGGAAGAGTCCTATTAACCCAATTGAATCCATTTTTCCTGATCCCTTTGGCCCCTGAACCCTTTGTGGGAAAGTGTTGATAAATTCTCTGTTGTTCAAATCTATTTTTCACTTACTCTTAAGTCAACATAGACCAAACATACATGAAGCATTTTTCCCTTACTGCTCATTCACCAGCTCCACAATCACACCAGGTCCTGATCCCTTTAGACCCATGAGCATGGAGCCATTGTGTCCTGCCAGGGCTGCAACAGCTTCAGGGGAAGCTCTCAGGCCCATGCAGACCCCAAGCTACAGCCTCCCTGAATTGAAAACAAAGAATCTGGACATCCAGCCTGCACGGGGACAACCTCACAGGCCACTGCTTTTGTTAGCAGGATCACACACAGCTGCTCTACAAGCCAAGCCTGCATCACCATGCCCTAGCAGTGGCACTCCCCAGGTGGATGTCACTACCTTGGGTGGCTCAGGGAAGAAACCCCCCACAGCTCCTCCTAAGAGGTGATGATCCCCCAGACCAACAGCCAAGTCTCCCCAGGCCAAGGGAAGGGCCAGGAAAGAAAAAGATGCCATGGCATGTCTGTTTCCTCATGCTGCACAAGCCATGAGGACACGGGGGAGGTACCTGCAGCAGCAGGTCCCCTGTCACCTCCCAGACCAGGGAAAGTCCCCAGCTGAGGGAGATGCCACTTCTGTACCACAGAACTACACGCCAGGGCACACAAGGGGCCTCAGCCAGCTGCTACTTTTGCCCACACAATCTGCCTGCAAGAAGAGCTGTACCCAGTCCAGGAGATCATCAAAGCCTACCCTGCTGGTTTGGGCCACAGAGGCCACAGCACCTTGGTCCCCAACCACAGGGACACCCCAGAACCAGCTCCAAGCAGCCTCAGGAGAGTCCAGGTGCACAAAAGCAGGCCCCACCTGTACCCAGCCACGCGCATACCTGGCTCAAATGGCAGGAAGAGCCTCACGAGGGGCATAAACCCATAAGATGGAGCACGGGCTGGTAATGGGGTCCATCATCACAATGATGGTTCATCCATCCAGCAATGAGCAAGCCAGAACCATGGCACCCCTGAGATGTAAGCCACCACCTCACAGCAGAGCTCAGGGAAGAGTCAGCACCCTCAGGCTGAGCTGAAATGGCCCCCAGGATGGGTGTGGGGGGGGGCAGGTGGAGCCAATTAGGGCCGTGAGGGGCCCTGATTGCCTCCAGCTGGCACCAGAGCCATGTGGCACACAGGGCTTTTGTTCCCCCACAGAAACTTGGAGGAGCCGTGCCCAGGGTGCAGCCCCCCATCACTGCCTCGGTGATGTGAGGGTCACCGGGCTGAGGGATGACAGCAAACGGCATCCAGTCAGGAGCGGGCCCTGCGATGGCCCGGCTGGAGTCAACTGCGGTGTTTCCTTTTCCCTCATGAAAACTTCTAGCTGATAAAAGGCAAACAAATTCCATCGTAAATTTTCTTAGGATTATTTACAATGTTCTTTCAGGAGATTAACAGCTAGGGGCCTTACATGTCTCCCCTTCCAGCAGTAAACAGCCACTGAAATAAATGAGTTGTCAAGAAAAGAACATGAGAAAAATCCACAAAATTTTCACCCCTGCACCAGTGCTTGGATGATACCTGTGCTTCTGTCTTTTACTTGCCTCACTCCTCCAGAAACCCCTGGCATGAGCAGCCTTCTGCTCATGGCCTTGGATTTCTTTCTGCACCCCACCCACAGTCCTCGGGCAGTGCCCAGGCAAGTGTCATGCCTACCAAAAATGACCTCTGGAAATATTTAGCAAGCCAGGACCAAAGGTCTGATGCAGAGACTCCGTCTTTGGATGTAAACAATCCACTATGCTGCAGATGAACAAAATTAAAGCAGTATGAAGTTTACCCGGGGAAGAAACCAACATTAAGAGCAACATGGATCTCATCCCTGAGTGTGTGGGGGCTCCTGCTATGGGCTACACACAGAAGAGAAACTGTGTCTCTGGCAATGAAGAAACTTGTAAATCAGCACAATGGAAGAACAAAAATAACCAGCCTTTGATCTTCTTACCTGTGTGGCAAGGTACCTGATGGGTAAACTCACCAGATTTTCATGGGTTTAGATTAGATATTAGGATAACATATTTGAAAGATTGGACCAAACTAACAAGATTCCTGAAATTTTACACTCACTGGGAACATAACAAGGAAGTCATAGCCATATAGTAATAAATTAATACACAGATTCAATGTGTTAAATTAGAAGATGTCATTTGAATGACTGGTGCATTCACAAAGATTGCTTTGGAAGAAGCTAAATGTGTGGTAGAGGAAAGCTGTCTCAGGCAGGTGACCAGGTAATCTCCAGTTCACCTCTCTTCTAGAGCAGGCTGACTCCATGCAGCACAGCCTCCCAAGTTTTGCCTCCAGGGCCTGTTACCTACCTCTGTAGATACTTCACTGACAACACAGTACTATATGTTTTGACAGCAGAAGGTTCTTTGTAGTTTTCAGACTATTTTGTCACTTCCTTCTGTGTCATTTCTTATGACACAAATGAATTCTTCTCCTCTTAGCATTAACACCCACCAAATATTTGTAGTCTTTTAGTGCGTGCCCACCTTCATCATCTCTTACCCACATTAAGCACACCTAATCTTTCAACCTAAATCAATCCTGAAGCCATCCTGACAATTTTCGTTGCTTTTCTTTGAACTCCTCTCAGTTTGTTGAGACACTGCTATCAAAGTTTTGTTCAAGGCTTGATGTGATAGTTTTAGATGTATATGCATCAGAAGGGTATAGAATTAATCTATTACCACCTTGAACTGCAATATAATGCTCTTGCTTTTCAGATTAATATGGAATGTCCTATCCTGAGTTTCTGAGCTGATCTCCAGGCTTTTGGTTCTTTTTGAGAGTCATGAGTTCCAGATTATTTTTGTATCTTGTTTTTTCCATTAGAAGAGACACAGGTTCTGAAAAATCTCAATAGAAGGAGGATCATAATACAGTACAATAATCAGAAAAGAAAGCTTCAATGTATTTTTCAAAGTCTCCATGACATTTTGCCCTAAAGAAAATATTGGTTGAGCTGAATTCTTGTTTTGTCTCTGTGTGTACAGTGATTACTGCTGGGACAGCAAAGGACCACCAAATCCCACAATCCTAACTCCACTGCAGAGCATCATCCATCACTATATACAATGCTTATAGCCTTGGATTATGCATAGCTTCTTGTGACAGGATCACAAGAAGACATGTGGTACAGTCCTGCTGACAGATGGACAGGAGATTCAGAAGACAGTGAGGAAACAGTACTGGAGAAAGGAACTCCAAGTCACCCAACTCATACATGGGACAAATGAACAAGTACACAGAGGAGGATCCCCAGACCTCTTTAAGAGGCCCAACCTAGCCTCATTGATAAGCTGTAAGTCTCCTCTCTTGCCTGGACTGATTGCTGCCCACTCACTGTGTTGAGGCTCCCTAAAAACCAGTTACCTGTGTGTTCCTGCTGTGAGAGGACACAATTGCTGTGTGCTGGCCACCTCTAGCTTTTCCAAGATAGGGAATGAGTTACACAATCTGCATGGGAAGACACTGGGTCTATGCAAAAGAGGCAGGAGATGAAGACGAGAAATAACAGGGCAACTTGAAAGGACAAGACTAATAATAACAAAATGGGACTAAGGAAAGGGACAGAGAGAAAGGGAGCAGAGAAGAGCAGGGATCAAAGGAGCAGGAGGAACAGTACTATGGAGGCTGAGAAGAAACATTGTGACAGCCCCAGACTTTCACAATCCAGGGTGGCACACTACATCAGGCCATTAAGAGCACAATTTCATGTCACACACAAATATGATCCAAAGGAAGTCCTGGCAGCTTCCAAAGGGACAATCTCTGCATTTCAAACACACAACAGGGCTCCAGACCAAGCCACTAGTAGGTGAGCTGGTGTTTGAAGGTAATAGCCTGCAGCCATTTCTGATGAGACAAAACCTGGCCGCACATCAGTTTGAGAAGCCAACAAAGATCTCACCTTGCTGTCATCTTATTGCAGGGGTTCCATACTGTTCTCTCCTATCACAAAAGTTCCATACCTTCTTGGTGTTTCTTGTGGGCAGCTCCTCAGAGCACTGACTCTTTCTTCTTCACAAAGCAGCCAACTGATTCCAGTTCCCTTCTCACCCAGCCACCCCACTCTTTTATAACATCTTCTTCCCATTGGTTACAGCTGTGGCCTGTTAAAGTCAGGCCTGTTCCTAATCTTTGATAATTGGCCCAGCTGCAACTCCTTAGGGGTAAGGTTACTTTCTACACTATCTTTATTTTCTTATATTATATCCCCCTACACATCTTTGTCCAGACAGAAACTGAGTAATTCTATTAGCATTGTGATAGTAATAGTAGTAATAGTAATATTCCTTTCTCTAATAGCACACTCTTTACTAACATATTTCAAATGCCTTATAAAGGAGGGATCTCCATTGCCACTAACAGGTAAGATGGCTGAGGTGCAGGGGGTGAAGTTGCTTCCTCAGCTTATGGCATTCACATTCTCTGAACAGACAGACATAATTCTCTCTCTCAGGGTTTTTACCTGGAGAAGCACAGAGAGAAGAAGAGAAAAACAATTCTTATCTCTACTGGCTGCTCCTGTTGTTTTGCACATGTAAAATGTGTTAAGAAAATTGTTTACCTGAAGTGATTTGTCAAATAAATTCTGCTGAAGATTATTTTGTTTCCTTGGCCAATCACTCGAAGCTGTGTCCTGACTGTCCAGAGACAGTCACAAGTTTTCTTTAGTATTTTTTACTATATAATTTAGTATAGTGTAGTATAGTATCTTTTCAATATAGTATAGTATTAATGTAATATAGTATAGTTTTAATAAAACAACTGTTCAACATTCTAAATCAATAAAATCAAATACCAATCATTCCTCATGTCAGGGATTCCCTGCATTACAATACTAAGCTGGTCTAGCACAGATCAGGAAATGGAGACTGGCCACTTCTCCTCTGCTCCACTTCTTTGCAAGTGCTTCTTGCAAAGCAATGCCTCCTATGATTTCTTTCTCTCTCTGCTTAAAGGGCGCCACTTCTTCAAACTGATTGTGCTTCCTCTGGTTTCTTACAGGCACCCTGGTGGTAGGAAAAAGCCAGGTGACATCCAGTCTTCCCTTTGACATTCATCATCAGACATGAGGTAAGTGTGCTGAAGGGGAAGGACCAGAGCCCTCCCAAGCAGAGAGATACCTCACCCTGCACCCAGTCAGCTCCCCCCTCCTTGCCTGACAACTCAGCATGCTAAGTACATGAAAAGTGGATTAAAATAACATTTAAGACAAGACCTAACACTCATTAAAAAGAGGGGAGATCTCAAAGGAAGCTCAAACTGCATCATCACCTCAACCTAAAGAGATGGGAAATGATAGCTTGCTGCACAGAGACCGCTGGTGGTTTCTGTCCCAGTGGGTGCCAGGCTGCCACACACGTACATTAAATACACAAATGCACATGTCAGCAAGCTCAAGAGGCTGTTCAGTATCATTTGCCATACTCCATGAGGTATGATGCTCAACAAGAAGTGCTATGGGGCTGGAAACCCCAAATCTGACCCAAATCTGACTTTGCAGAGCAGAGCCCCACATATTCCTATGTTGTCCCATTGCCCCCACTCTTTCCCCTTTTTAATCCCATACACAAATTTTGCCTTGGAAGATGGGCACGAAGGTTAGGGGAAGGAAGGCAAAAGGGATTTCTCCCAGGCCTACTATCACAGGGGCTCACCAGTGCATTTGTCTGGGAAATACTTTGTTAAAATGAAATGCATTTGTGGTGGAGAAAAGCATTGCATAAAACCAGCTCCATATTAGGACATCTGCTCTTTGGATCATCCTGTTCTGGCTTGCTTTACAGATAGCACACATTAACCAGCTAATGATGAAGAGTCAGCCTAGCTATGGATGAATGGCTTGGATTAATCTCTTTTGTCTTGTGTATGATAAACACCAACTCGTCAGCTAAATGCTGTCTATAGAAACTTTATTAAGGATGATTATGCATGAGTCAGAAAGGACACAGCTTGACTTTCAGATCCCAATTTGAGTTTAAGGACTGACTGGTTAGAAACATCACCTTGAAAACCAAGTAAATTTGATCTGGATGCCACTGAAGAGAATAAATACAGAGTCTGATGAAATCATTATTTCTCCAAAGTCACTTTTCTGTCTGCAGCAGAATTTTACCTTTGTTTGAACAAAGACCTTTCTTTTGACTTTTCTTGTCTTTGTGCTTTATAAACTATGTAAGAAGAAAAAGAAAGCAAAAGACCAAAAAATGGAAAACATAATTGTCAGTTTGGGGCAATGACATTCTTATCTGTGACACTACATATAGCTGCAGAGGAAAGAAACCAATAAAAGTTATTTATAGGGATGTTGAGTTGAGTAGATAAAGGTCAAGATGTTTACCTGGCCCATTACTAGAGTCAATGGGCTGGAGGATGTTTTAAAGGAACCAAAGAGGGATGAAATATTTACATATCCATACTAAAGTTACACATTATGAAAATTTAATGCATTTAATTTTCAACTTATTTTTGCCTTTTTTCACATTCAAGTGTGCAAGATCAAGCTAGCAAAAGTTAAAATGCTGTTTTAGGTAAAGAAAGATCCATCAGAAACAGATGGGAAAATGAGAAAAATCAGGAAAAAATTAAATTTGACTCAAGCAGAATAAAATTTTTAAAGCTTTTCAGTGAAAAATTAAGACAAAGAAATAATTTTAGGTCAACCCAGAATGTTTTGGCAAAACAATAATGAAATGCTTTGATTTTTAACTGGATCAGTTTTTCCTTGAGAAATATTCCCTAAAAAAATGGAAGTCTATTTTTAGAATATTAGAAATTGTTATAATTTCCACAATGATATCTGTTGTGCTGAAAAAAAATTACTTTTCCACTGCCTTGTTTCCCTCAATCCTTCCTTTCCTTCTGACACTATAGTGATTATTTTGTCACTGTGCTTGACAAAAATTCACAAAACCCTTTGATTCTCCACATTGATAAGTTTACCATTTATGAAAAAAAATTGGACCAGCTCTGCAATGCCAGTAATTCAACCATGTCATAAAGACATCATCCTTCTCTTTTCTGTATGTCTGATTACATTGACCTGAGGCTTTATTCAGAATCATAATACTGGAGACAAGAGTCTCCATTTCTCTTCATTCCCTTGGCAGACCATAACTACAGCTGTTCAGGAAGAAAGGATGGTTTTATAGCTAAAGCATAAGACTAGGGGTCAAGAGTTTTGGACACACTTCCAGTTCTAGCTCAGATTTTTGTGAGATTGCAGACAAGGCACCTGAGCTTCTTGGCAAAAAAAGGAAAACAGAATATCTCAATAATTTTTTCACTGTTTCAATTTTATGCTTTGCGGCAGTCCTTTTCCTCAAGACAGTAGTCAGCTCAGATACACAGTCCTTAATCAAAGACCCGGCCTTCTGCTGGGCCCCTTGGTAGAAGTCTCATCCTGAAGCTCAGTTTTAATGTTTTGAGGTGAATTTTAATGTACCACAACTGCAGGACTACACACAGCTGCAGATGGAACCTGAGTGCAGGCACAAAGTAAAGCTTTCCCCCACTGTAGGGAAAGCCAGAAAGACATCATTAGGTCACAGCAAAGAGTGGGCCTGCAAAAAGGCACCTCCCAGAGCTGTTTCCCTGTAGCTGTGCAGAGAGACATTGCTCTGTTCCACTGCCACAGCTTGGGGAGAGGAGAGTGCTGGAGCAGAGGAAGCTTCGGGGTTTAGCAGCAGGCAGTAGTCAACACGTGTTTACCAAGATAATGAATAAATAAAGCAAAATCAAAATTAAATATCTGTTGCTAAATCAGGGGCTTTCAGCTGATTCAAACTAAATGTCTACTTTGGTGTTCCAGTTCTGAGAAAAATCCGCTATTTTGAATTTCCGGATCAGTTCTTGCAAGCCCTTCCCAGATTGAAAATCTGCTGCCTGTAGCTTAAAGCAAAATGGACCAACTGTTCTCTCTCCTCCTGGGCCATGGCTCTGGCTCTGCATCTCACCCCATCTGTACCCCAACAAAGCTGAGTACCTCTGGGTAGTCACAGCAAGTCTGATGGTTCTCTGTGGCTCAAAAAGGCCTGGCAGACAGCATCCCATTTGTCCACGGTGTGATATTCTGTGCAGAGCAAGGCTGAGCTTGGTGTATTGGCACACGGGGTAAAAACTGACGTGCTGGGCACAGCACATTATTCTGGGCTGCTGGTCTCTGCTCTGCCTCAGCAGAGATGGGGGCAAAGGCTGCCAGAAAGGCTTTCTGCCACCTTGGTATCTTCTGAAGATGGGGGCTGTCTGGGGAGTATGACTGTCCCATGTGTAAGTCAGAGCAACCCCAGAGACTGCTCTAATTTATGCAGACCTGAAATACCTTTTGCAGCTATTTTATAGCTTGTGTTATTTTCATTCTATTGAAAGTGAATAAGCACAAAACTTAAAGTCTGTTCTCCTTGTGCTTTTGCTGAGGTTTCAGTCCAGCTGTACTGACCCTGCCTATGCTTAGGACTTCCCAAAAAAAGCACCATTTGGGATGGTGGTTTAGTCATGCAGACAACTGTCTGCTCATAATTGACTGAGACCAATACATTTCACATAAGCCACTTATGGTAATGACTTTTGGTCACTAGTGATGTGAGCAAGGTCAAGTTAAAACCCATGGGTGAGAGACTGCATAGTCCTTTTTGAGTCCCTGAGGACATCCGTTCTCCAGTGATGATAACTGAAGTAGCAGGGTGGATTGCTGGGAAAACTTCATTTATAAGCAAGAAAATATCTTGGAGCTCATGCAGGGCTGTCAGCAAAGTTACTCTGCTGGGCTGGAAGTATTCTGAGCAAATATGATAAGGTGAAACTGGCCAGCAGCAAGGGCTCAGTGGCATGTCACTCCCAGAGCTCTATTTTAAGGATTTAAGTTGTGTAGAAAAGTTAATTTCTCCCCACAGACAGAAACTGTCTTTCCCAAAAGCAAAACATGCACCAAATAATTTGAATCTCTTTTTTCCCTTTTACCTGCATCCCCTCCTTTTAGCTATTTACATAATTTGCTTACTCTTCGAAAATGAGACAAGGTCTGAACTGCATGTTGCACAATGCCAGGACAGTAGGAAACAAAAATTGACCATCTATGACCTGAATCATAACTAAATGACTCCAATCATAAAGCAGGAAGTTCAGCTCATCAATGTTTAAGGGATTCTTCCCTCCCTTTCATTTCTTGCAAAGCAGAACCATGTATCCTCTCCAGAGGCCACCAGCTCTTCAATCTGCAGCACAGAACCTGCTCCTGCAAAGAAGGTGCCAAGGGCAGGAGATGTAAGAGCTCAGAAACTAAATATGGGGCCCAAAAGTGCCTGTTCTCTTATATGGTTGCTTGAAAGGGGCTGGGCAGTGAACACTTCTGAAGTTTTGGCCAGTAAGTGCAGATTCCCTACGAATTGTAGCCCATGACTACCTGCAGGCTATGGAAAAAAATATAAATTAAGTTCTTTCTTTTTAATTGGAATAGAGAAAATCTCTGGTTTTCAAATAGTCTGTTTCCCCATGTGGTATAACATCTATGCAGCACTTTTTAAGTGACATGATGCAGCATGCTTGTGTTTAAAACAACAATAATAACAATCTTATCTCAAGCCCTCAGGATGCTGAGGGGTTCAGCGTTGGGTGAAATACCACCCTTGCAGAGGATAGGCTGAGGAATTCATGTGCAGCAGTAGCTTGTGATCTGAGCACAGGGGTTTAGAAAAGGCCTGCATTTCATGACCTACAAAAGAGAAAAAAATGAGATTTACATTCCAAATGTGCTGAGCAGCCCTTTCCCTTTAGTTATTAGAGGCACTCGGCATAATTCATAATCGCCTGATGCGAGGGGGAGGAGGAAGGTGCCCACTGCCATTCAACATCAAAATCCCTCCAGGAATAGCAGTAACAGAGTCCTGCTCTTATTTATATCGTGACAAAAAATGGCTGGCAGGAAGATACCAGCAAATATCAGAATAAATAATTCAGTAAGTCTAACAGAAGGTCACAAAGACTAACAAACGTTTCTGTTTCTTCTCCTTTTCTCTCTCCCCATCTTTCATGTACATACTCTTTCTCTTCTCTCACAAATTTCCCTGGTTGTATGCCATACTTCTCTCCCTTCTTTTCCTTATGTACACAAAATTACAGCTTAAAATGCAGCTTTCACATTTCTCTGTTTTCTAGCCTCTCTTGTGCTGCTGATGGTTTTACTGCATCTGTCCTTCCTCTCTAACTTTCCCTTGTATTCTTTCCCTTTTTTAATGCCTGTTCCTGCCATCACCCTCCACATCCCCTCTTGTGGGACAGCTGGCTGTGCTAACTTGCCAGGGTAAACTCAGTTCTGAGTTATGTTACAGTAAAATGCTGATGATGTTGATAAAGTCCTCTCAACTTGATCTTGGAGCAGCAGCAAAACGTGGCCCTGCATTAAGAGCATTCCTAGGCTGCATTGCTGTGGAGTCAGATCCACCCTGTTGCACAAAGCTTGAAGTGGGTGCATTTATGTCTTTGTGTACTTACACACATAAAATACTCCAAGTCTTGCTCTACATTCAGGAAAGCCAGAGAACCCTTTGACTGACAGGCAAAATCTGAACTCTTGGTGTCAGGCACTCATTTTCCAGAGCCACAACTTCCGTGTAATGTTCAGTTATAAATTATGAGTGCACAAGGCAGCCCTGTGATGGCTCACTCAGATGCCCAGTAGAGGCCATGGGACTGTCCATAATTCATTTCTGTTTGAAAAATACAATCTAAGTTTTCAAGGTGTTTGCAATGGAAAATTTGCCACCTCCAAGAGGAAGCTGTTCCTTGGGTTAATACCTTCCCCACTAACTGGCCTTATATCTCATCTGAACTCAGCTGCTTTAACCTCAGCCCTTCACCTGTGATGGATCTGCCTGATAGATACAGAGTCCTCTCTGAGCAGGTTCTCTTTCCATATTCAGCTTTATGGCCTATGGTGAAGCCATCCCTCAGTCCTCTCTTTGTTAAGCTTGGCTGGTTGAGCTCCATAAGCCCTGCATTACCAAGCGCACTCTACTCAACCATTTCCACAGAGCTACTGGTTTGCATTATTATTTAGCACTCCCCAAACTATTATAAGTATACTTTATGGATCACTTTGTCATGTTTTTCCCTAGTCCTTTAATAAAAATGATAGCTAGCCTAATGTAAAAAGCTGTTACCTGTAACATCCTGTGAAATCTCTTTTGTGTCTATAGAAAATTTCATTTTAAACTCCATAATTTACCCAGCTTTTTAATCCATTTAATGTGTATCATGTTGATTTCTCTGGTTTATTAATAAAAATGTCATCTGGTACCCTGTCAAATGCCTAAAAAAAAGAGAAGGAATATTCAATCAACACTAGCACCTTTATCAACAAAAATTCTTTAATGAGATCTATTGTTATAAATCCATTTCGATTAGCATTAGTTAGCATATCTGTATTTTATTCTTTAATAATTTATTCATTAATTACATTAGCTGCTGCACTACTTTTCCTAACATTTTTATATTGACACTTTTCAAGAGTTAGAATAATATCAGCTTTCTTACAGATCGTTGCTATTTCACCAGTATCCAGGCAAATTCTAGAAATCTCCATTAATATGAATTAAATCTGGACATTTCCTTAGCTAGGTCTTTTAAAATGCTTGGAATCAAATTATTCAGATCAATTAAATTAAAATGACTGAATTTATTAACTGTTCTATCAGTCTAAATTACTGCTGGAGAAGAAAGTATTTTGTTGTCATCACATAGCGAGAATATCTTATCTAGGATTTTCCCAAATGAGAAATAAAAATTATTATTAATTAAACATTATTAAAAATATCCTTGACTTCCACAGGTTTTCTTAATCATTTCCATTTCGCAAAAGGCAAATACTATTGTTAGCATTTCTATCATGAATATGCTTTGCTATTACAGAGCATATAATAATAATTTACTTGAAGTGTCTGGGTTTTAATAGCTTTTGGAACTTTGCTTCCTGTATCGACACAGCTACCTATTGCCTTCCTTCTTGTTTTTCTTCTCCTACCTAGCTGTTATCATTCCAAGGTTTTAATTTCCAGATATTTCAGTATGTTGCCCTTTTTTCTTCCTGTATGTGAGAAAAGGCCCATTCACAATTTTTATTTCCTGCTATTTTTACTTCCCCTCATAGGAAAGCTATTGTAATTTTAAACAATACTGTCTTCTTTCTCAGATATAGCACTACAGTTTTTTGCAGACATGCAGTAGAATGTTGTCGATAAGTTTCCAATTACCTGTCAAGATGGTTTAGATTTTATCTCCAAATTAATTTGGTCCTCCATTATTTTCAGCTTTGTGAAATTTTACACAGTTCTTTCTCCTTTTGCTTTCAGCCTTCAGGGCTTTATTTTGTTTAGTATGCTTGTGCAGTTCAGTGGGATCCATTTCTCAACAGGCAAATATCTACAACTCTCGGATATTTACCTGTCTCTGCATACACAGCTGCAGACACGCAGAGCGGGAAAATGCTCGTGCAGAATGGATAGAAAATGTGCTGGATCCACCCCTCCAATGCCAGACCAGCACAGAAAGACTTCACAGACCCAAATTTGCCATAATGTCACCATACAGCCTGACACCCCCTGTGCCGTTAGCACCATGCTGACCCCAACTGTCAGCAGCCTAGCTTTAGCTCAAATACCCTGTACATAGCTACAGAGTCATCAAAGTGTCCTGAAAGCTCTGAATCTGTGCTGAAAGGAACAAGTGAGTTAGGCAGAATGATTTAAGTCACCCCCTAGCTATGCGGCGCTCTGCCACCCATGGGTAAAGCAGGCAAGTTTTCTAAGCAAATCCTTTCCCAGCACACGGGCTTAGTCATCAGTGAAAGCTGCTGGCTCACTCCCATCCCAACTGTGGTTCAGCTGCTGCTCGGAGGTCAGCTCTGCAGGCACTTGATAAAGCTTCAATTAAGTGCTCTTCTTGCAGCCCTGGCTGATTTACACATCTTGTGCCCGCATTGGCCATTTTGCTGAATCAGCCCGCATGACGGCAGGGACCGCACACAGACAAGTGCCCAACTTCCCCTGCTACAGCACAATTAAGCTCCTCAAGCATGGGCATCACCAGGCAGCTTAAAATAAATAACAATATTCAAATGAGTGCTCAAAAGGATGGGGGGAATAGAACTGCAGAGCCCATAGTACAAATATTACTACAGATGCTTCAGCTGGGTAATTAATAATACATGGCATATCTACTCCAGACAGTTTCTGAGCTGTATTTCCTCACAGGGTTGTGCATGTTGGTATTTAGATGCTACTGTGATGGGATGGTATAAAAATCTCAGTGACATGGACATCATGGTATGCTTCTCTAGTCTGTGTAATAGCCTAAAAGATCAGCATCCCCCCTAAAAGGTTACAATGGAAAAGCCTGACCTTACCTGCTTGTAAATGGGGGTCACTCTTATCTGCAGTGGGCAGCTTTTATCGAAGCCTCGCACTCGTGTGCAATTGTTTGGGCTACAAGTCAAAATGGAAAGTGGCTGGTAATGATTGCAAATCCCTCTGGGAAAAATGAAAAAGTAACAAGCCAAAGACGACGGAAATTGTTTGGTCGACACCATGTGCATCAAGGAAGATCTGAGTTATTTATTTATGAGTCAAACTGGTTGAAAGGGAGCGTTTACATTTGCAGCTTTCACAGAAGAAATTACTTCTACAAAAGACCACAATGTCAGAGGTGTACTGGATTATTCAACTAAAGACCTAACATTTTTATTTGTAAGGGTAGTTATATGAATTGATATGAAGCCTTGGATTATTTTTCCTTGAACTTTTTTTGGGCAGTGGTTCAGAGCAACAACCTCAAAAAATTCACTCAAATATTTATCAGCCCTGGCACAAATTCTTCTTTGCCAGGAGCAGCATAGTAAAGAAACAAATGAACATAATTTTACTGTCTCCTCAGGAAAAAAACTACATATCCCAGCCAAACAGGCAAATGGAGTTTGGCAACAGTGAATTGTTGACATGCTTTTATTATACCAACAAATAAAACGTTAACTGCAAGTGTTACATGGCACTTGCCTTGTATATAGGTCATTTTCTCTAGGCAAACCTCTTGCTCCACTCAAGGTAATATTTCAGGGGACTCACATGGCAGTGAACCTATGCAAGAAGGAGTGATTAGTAAGTCCCTGGGAGGTTTGGTTTATAAGACCTTTCTCCATTTTTTCTTGAAGACTTTTCACAAGCAAAAATTAATGCTGGGCAAAATCTATGTCCCACTGAAGTCAAAGGCATGTTTGCTTCCAACTTCAGCAAGGCTGACTTAGCTCCCCTGGACTTAAAAGCAGTTTTGCTTGAGCAAGAACAGAGTAAAAGCTATGTGTGATCTTCAGCATGTTGCCCTGGGCTAACTCCAGGGAACACAATCTTCTCAAAGCCCAGCTGCAGACATGAGAACTTATTTAAGACTACTTTAAAATGCAAATTACACTGGTGTGCTCATCATATGCCTATGGATCCACTAACATGAAAGTACACACAATCCAGAAATATACATGATCTAACTTAACTCTCAGCACCAGATGCTGTGAGTTAAGAGTGAAAATCCCATATGAGGGTCCATCCTGAACTTACACAACAAAGTACAGTCTATCAGCATGGATTTGCTCTGATTTTTCATGCTTTTCTGGGTTTAAGTCTGAACCCCTAACCTCATTTTAGTACGGATTTTTTGCAGACTCACTGACAGAACAAATGACAGGCACCCATGAATTGCAAGGATATAAAAACTGTCCAAAGGCTGAAGCTCTGTGGCCAGAGCTGATACAGTGAATGATGGCTATCACCAATTACTTCCTGGCACTGCATTTTGCAGAAGCAATCTGATCACTGATTGTTCGAGGTAGCAAGGAAAAAAAATAAAGTGGCACCACAATTACTCTCACTTAATCATTCTAGCAACCTGAGTTCATTTTGCCGTGCTGGTGCTACCCACAGGGCCAGACCCATGTCCCAAGGCTTACAGGCAGGACAGAGTTATCCAGGTCCCATGGAAATGGCCATCATCAGAGTTCCCCATGGGCAGCAGGAGCCCACACAGGGGTAGCATTGCAGGGGGTCACAGCCTGCACAAGGAGGGGCTGTGTGCCACGTGCCACAGGGCACAGGAGTCAATGAGCCACACAAAGGGGAGCTGTCAAACCAGACTTCCTCCACAAATCACTCCAAAGTGATGGCTGTGGAAGACCTGCATTGCCAAACATGAGCCTGCAAGGACAAGGCCAGCAAGGGGACTTAGCCAGGGTTGGTGCTGCCTGGAGACTATGACCCATCTGTGATCTGTAACCCTGTCTCCTCTGCCCCCTCCCATGCCTTTTGGTGCAATGTAAAGATGCAGAGACCACAAAACTCCTGGAGATTTTCTCCCCAGCCTGAACTTGTTTAAAGGGTTAATTCCAAAAGGCTCCTGCATCCTCTCACATACTCCTCTGTACACATGCTTCATGTTAGTCACTGCTTCCTAGCGAAGCTGTGTGCTCTGATTCAGGCTAGGCTGTGCCTATGACTGAAAAAGGGACATGTTCAGTCATCTGTCCTAGTCCTGATGGAAACAAGCTGATGCCTGCTGTATTTCACAAGAGCTATGTCCCATCTAATTTTAAATGTCACTTGTAATAGCTGGTTTTTCTTCCCCAAATAACTTTTGCAGCCCTGCAGTTGTAGTCATCTGAAACCACAGGACTGGAGTTTGAATGGTCCCTGATATTATCAGTGAGCCGAGCCATTGCTCTGCACCTCAGCCACCATTTTCCCTTTCCATCCTTTACTGAGATGGACGTGCAAATCCAAAGGAACCATTCCATCAAATCTGGTGAAGCTATCAAACACACAGCTTCTCTTCCACAGCAGAAGAAGCCTGCCTAAAGCCAAGGGAATATCTAGGTAATTGCAGCCAGTAGAGGGATTTAGGGCTTTCACAAGGCATGACAAAACTGTCATTAAAGCAATAGAGTAGACCTGGGATCTTGAAAAAATGCAAAGACAATAGTGTAAACAATGAGGGGGACTTGTTTGATAATAAGTTATGCCCAGCATACCACAGAATGCTCTTGGGCCTCCTGAATTCACTGCCATCTTCAATGCTCGTGTCCCCTTGGAGGAATTGCTGCACTACCCAAAAGCTCAATTACACAAACTTATTCAGAATCCCTTAAGATGTTTGGGTTATAAGGCTCATGCTGTATATTGATTTGTCTTCTCCTCCTCCCTGCTCACCTCGGGGCCTCATTTCCCATTTTGTGTACATTGGTTTCCTGGATTGCAGAGGGAATTGTCTCAAGGTCATACCAAGATGCTTCAGTATGGCTCAGCTATGAAAAATGCATGTAGCCAAAAATATTGTTTAAAAGCAATAGACTGAATATATAATGCCTGTGGCCCAAAGGAGCTCTGATGTATTTAAGATACAGGGATATAGAGGCAGACTTTGAAAAACTACCCGTACTTCACCAGTTAAAAGGATGAGAACAAATGAGGCTGTGATCTGTCAAGTGATCCTTCATCACTCCCAGCACAGGCCCATAATCCTTTGGTTATGATTATGCAAAAGAATATTACATTGATCCTGTAAAATATCTCTGATTGGATCAATGTTATTTTCTCTCGCATTGACAAGGTCTTACAAGAGAATGACTATAATTCCACTGCTAACACTGTCTTAGTGAAATCCCCCAATAAATCCTGCAAGCAGCCCTGTTAGTAATACCTTTATTAGACTAACTAAACAAGATATTTATATGCAGGGCTTTCCAAAGGACTCTGGCTCCTGCTTCAGTTTCTGGAGGAAAACTTGATCAGAAGTGCTCTGCTGGAAGAATTGCCCCCAAGGAGGCTCTGCAAGGACAGAAATGGCAGGTGAAATTACCCTTTCAAGATGAAAAAAAGGCTGGTCACAGGTTTGCCCTTGTCCTGCCCCTACTACAGTGAGGACCCAAATGCACCTTTGCAAGCATTAGAGTTCAGGCTCTTCCCCCACATTCCACAAACATGCCAACAGTTTGCTAACAGCCAAAGGGGAAACATGGTGTTTATGCACCTTTTGTCACTTCAGTATTTGTTCAAGGACAGATCCTGGCCTTCACACTCAACAAAAGGTCTGCTCCCCTTGCAGCCACTGCTCTCTCTCCTTACTGGTGCTTCCATTCTCTCACACTCCTCCCCTTCTCTCTTTGCATATATTTCCCCTAACTTTGCCACCATTTTCTTTTGTCCACAACTCCAAGCTTTCAGTCCCAGTGGTTTCATTCTTACTCTGACCTCGCCTTCATCAGTGAATTTGAATTTTCACCTTCTGGCTTGAAACATGATGCTCCAGTGAAATGACTGTGATCACCTTGCTAAGTCATTTTTCCAGACTGTCTGAGGGCTCAGGTACCCACTGCATCTCTGTTTTCCCTTGGTTCACTTCAATAAAGTTAGTTTAATCCATGAGAGCTACAAATTTATTTCAGACTTTTCTTCCTAAACCTTTAAATAGAGCCATAAGAATCACGAAAAAACAAAGCAGTACTTCTAATATAAAGCTGGAGCACAGCTGAAAGACCAGTATATAAAGCCATACATCAATTAGCAGATGAAAAAGCTACAAAGACAATACATCAACAGAAAAATATCAAACAAAAAAACCAGCATGGTAGACAATAGGCCTTGTTAAATCCTTTGAAACCAGATTGGCATCTGTGATGGGTAAGCTTTTGCTCTTACATGTTTCATGTGAAAACTTTCTTCATATTTTTTACAGCAATATGCCAAAATGTCAGAGGAGTCACTTCTCAGCTCCCAGGCTCTTAGAAAGAATGGAAAAATAATTGATATATTATCTTTGGAAAGGAAGAGCCTGATGGTAAAAGAAACTGTTAAAGACCATAGAGAGAACTCCTGACCTATTTCTTCCACTTATATCCAGTTTTTTACATGTTGCCTCTACCTTTTGGTTCAAGTATGTGTGCACCAGATGCCTAAACCATGATCTCAGCTTTGAAGATTGTTGCCATAGCTCTGATAGAGAGTGAAACTTACTCAAATTAAAACTTAAACTCGGGAACCCTGACCTGCATTTTAGCACAGACCAAAACCCTGGAAAGAAAGCATTGAAATGAATGGAGAAATGTTCATATTTGATCCCAAAGTATTAGAACCAAGTCCTACCCTGGTGTAAATTGCCACCAGGATAGATATAACTAGGGCAATTTGTGCCTTCTGAGAGCTAAAGAGCTGGATCTCGTTTCAAAACACAGATCCTAAAGACATTCAATGAAACATTTATCCCAAGCAACCTGAAGAGCCTTAGTCCTCAGAGGAGGTATTTCAGTGCCTAACTCATGTGCCCAAGATGAATATTCAAACAACTTAATTTTCTAGGTGACAGGTAAAATGTGCCATCCAACCATAACAATCAAGTGCAGGTCACCTCAAATTTCAGGTACAGGAACTCCCAAAATGCCATGAATTGCATTCAAAGGACAGAGAATCTTTAAAATTTAAAGAAGCTGTGCTATTCCAGTCATCCTAATGCCACCAGCCAAAAACTACACCCTGGTAACACAACCAAATGGACACCATGACCCCTCAGATGGAAGCAAGGCTGGCAGCAGGTGAAGCAGAGCTTGAGTTTGAAGATTTGCCCATACCTCAGCATTGTGGGCAGCTTCCCACTAAAGGGAGTCCCGCTTCTTTCCCCTTTCTCTCCCTTTGTACTTGTGTTCTTAGAGTCACACATGGGCAAAGAGGACTTTGGTGCTGAAGAGTTCATCTGCTCCTGCTCCTACTGCCTCTTCATTTGAAGGCATTGACAATGCAATTAGTTGCTGTGTCACAGGCTGGATGCGGATAATAACTGATGAACAAGAGAGGGCAGATGTGGCACAAGTTCTGCTGTGGCACAGAGTGCAGGGGACACAGAAAGAACAACACAGGGGACAGGAAGGAAAGACTGGGGGAGAAGCAGAGGCCATTCCTGTTGTGCCATCACTGTCAGTGTGAAGGAAAATTTACACTGACATACATGTTTCCTCCTTCCTACCAATTAAGTAGCCTCTCCCTCCTTCTCTGGAAGACATTTAAAAAAATTGCCATACTCTTCCCAGTGACACCTTCTGTTTAAAAAAATATTTGAAACAAGTCCCCGTGCTTTCTACAAATGGAATTTTCCAGGTCCAGAGGCCAAGACACCGTGTAGGCCCATTCTGTAGCCTCTTCACCACTGATAAACACGGACCTTATGGAGTGGTCAGTGAGATTTGGTCCTGCTCCCATCCCCACAAAGCCAATGCCCTGGGAGTCTGTGACTACCTTTCCCACCAGGGTCAATGAGTTAGAAAGAATAGCATTTCAAAACTGGAGGTTCCTCCCTCAAGACACCAAGTAGAAAGGATTCATCCTTCCTCTTAGACATGAAATACTATTTCATGGAAAAAGGATGGCTTAAGTCTACAAAATGAGCCAAGAAAACCACTTGTCTCTGCCCTTGTTCCATACCCTCAATGGTGTATAGTGGCTTAGCACAGCTCACAGGCACATACACATAGCTGATAGCACAGCTCAGCACACAGGCACAGGACCTCACATCCAGCTACTCCCAGATACGTGCCATGCCTGTAGAGGCAATGCCATCAACCTCCAGCCTCCCCTCGCTTGGTCTCTGCCACCATCCTTTCCTGGTCACTCAAAGCAGAATGGGGCCTGTTCAACAGACTGCAGTCATTCTTCAGTGGAAACAGAAAACATAAATTCCTCCTCTAATCCACCTTAGATACAGCCCTGCTTCTACAGGTGCTCAGGCAGAGGGCTGGGTAACCATTCTCAGTAATGCAGGAGGCAGCTTTGCTACTGGGAGTGTCAGACAATGTTCTCTGAACTTCCAGACAGGAAAAGCATCCGCGCTTGTCTTGCTCCATACTGATGTCATCGTGCTTCCACCTTTCCTGGGAGCTGAACTATAGCCCCAAAACACTGTCCTAGATGTTCTCCTACCTTTAGTGCTGTGGAGCCTTTGTGTTCTCTGCAAGACCTTTCCTAAAAACTCCTTTGAGGATTGTGGTCTGCTGCTTCACACACAAGTGAACAAGGTTTGTAGTGGGTCGTTTAATCCTCATAAGGGGGTGGATCCTATGCCAAAATCCATCCCAATATAAGGAAACTCACCCAACATCACCAGCCAAAGGGTTGAACATTTTGTGAACTGAAATACACATCTCATGATAATTTAAGTAAGTGCAAAGAAGAGTTTAATTCCGCTGCTGCCAGCGATTCTGAACATTTAAATATAGTACGGAAATTGTCTTCTATTTTATATAAACTGTTTTAATGAAGAAGCTGAAGGCTTTGCATTCTCCTAGCCTATGAATATAAATAGCTGAGAATCTAACAGGCCTTTGTTGTTGTTGAGCTAAGACAATCTGAAATTAAAGCAGATGAAGGAGCCAGGAAACAAAGACCCCACTAACAACATTATTTCAATGAAAGGTGAAGTATGCATTGTGCTCAGAGTCCTCCTCTCTAGTCCTTCCTGGGTGTGTGGGGAGTCACAGGAATGAAACAAAGCATGGCTCAGGTCTAAGTGAGAGACAAAGCAGCTGGGATAGTGCAGCTGGATTTGCCTTAGGTCCCTTCCCTCTCTCCAGACACCTGTAGCTGGTGTCAGGCAGCCCAGAGACAAACACTCCTTCCATCAGGCCCTGCTCGATACAGAGCTGAATATGCTCTTTCATAGGGAAAAAAAAAAAAGGAAAAAAGAGGAATTAGTAATAATAGTTAAATAATCCTTCAGAGGCCTATGGATGTTTCACAAGCACACAGTACTGGAAAGGACTCTTCATTTTTCTTGAGTAGTAGGCAATATATCACAGAACACAGAAACAGTTGAGTTAGAAAAGGCCTTTAAGATCATCAAATCATTCTAGTTGTGCTTTGGCCCTTCTAATTTCCTTTCTGCATAACCTTATTACATCCTTGTAGTCCTCCTGAGCTGCCTGCCTCTTTCTCCAAAGGTCACAGTCTCTCCTTCCAACACACCACTAACTCTTGAGTCTACTGCCACATGAGTCTCCATCCTCTACCTCCACTGTGACAGCAAACCAAAGGGCCTTGCTAGCACACTGTCCCTAAAACTTCAGTGTGCCACCCTCAGGCTTATCTCTAACAAGCCAGGCTTTAACTCTTTTCCCGTTAAAATCTAGCTCAAACTTCTTTCAATGAGCCCTGCTAACTTCTGTGCAAAGATGCTACTGGTCCCCTACTTCAGGAATTCTACTGTTGACTTCATCTTGACACTTCGCCTCTCAGCACTTTTTGCCTTCCCCCAGTTAGTTCCTTAAACCTCTCTAAATTTTGTACTAATTACCTTAACATCACAACAAACCATTTCCTTAGGGGCAGAATATAAAATCCTTTACCAAAATCCTGATAATTTAGGTCTAAAGCATTTCCTTATCTTAAACCCCACTTATCTTCCTAGCAAAATATATCAGGGTAGTTTGGCACACTTCAAATAGGAAAGCATACGTTGCCTGTTTATTTTCCCCTGTGCATTTAACTAATCTCTCCTTTAGAACTTACTTTAAACACTGCTTGGTATTATTATGATCAAACTAAAAGGTCCACTGTGGCCCAGACAATTTTGCTCCTTTCTTTAAATATAGATTTGCTACTTTTCATGCCTAATGTACCACCCTAATTAGACAGATTTATTGAAAATCCTTTTTACTGGACTTGCAATGTCACATCTTTCAAAAGACTGAGATGGAAATTGTCCAACTTCCCAATTTGAGCCCATTAAGTTATTTGAGTTTTTCCATTTCCCCTGCTCCTGTTGGCTGTCTCCTTGGTCTCTCTGATCACCATAACACCCCTCCCCTTCTCTTTAACCATTACAGAATATCACATGAACAAAACTGGACAGTTTTGGGAACCGGTAAATAGAAAGGGGATGAAATTTAACATAAAATATATAATTAGGGATCAACAATTACAAATTTCTTTCCAATGCAAATTGTTGCCCTGCAGAACTTTTGCATTGTTGAGCAACTGTCCTCTGTGTAAAACAGGGACCATTCTACTCTTCAAATACCTTTATGTTAAAAAATCAAGAACAGTATTTGGATACTCAATCAGGGCCATTCAAGTATCTAAGACAAAGCAATATAATTGGATCATCAGCTACCATAAATCACCAACTCTTCAAAATCACTCTAGTGACCCTAATCTACACCTGTAACATCCGAAAAAGTTTTTGTTTCTTTTGTTTGTGTTTGTTTCTGTTATAATATTTCTATCTTGAAATGACCATTAGGGAAAAAAAAAAGCATCTACACTATAAAGGCTCTTTTACATATTCAAAGATAGGCACTGATTAATAGAGAGACAGAGACAAAGAATTATACATTCATATTGAGGCAGAAAGATCTTTTCAAATAGCTTTTGTTATCCAATAAAATTAGCATGACAGTTTCATCCTATTAGAAAGTCTAGAAATACATTTAGTAAGCTTTTTTCAAATGTCTGCTGTTAAAACTCATAACCAACAGAAGTTTCTCAGAATTAAGTGAGGGCTACAATGAAACACCCCATGTCTTTCACTGGATCTGGTGGGATATCTTAACAGGATCCACAACTGCTGTGTACACAGGACATCCTGAAACTCCTTTTCCTTAAAAGTCCCCAGCTATGCAAATACCATTCTCCATACACACACACACACACCTCACTTTGTGGAAAATATCCTGGATTAATACTTGCTATTTATTTATCTTTTTTGAGGTTCAAGCTGAGACTGGAACATGGCTGTTACAAGCACTGGACAAACTTGCTGAACTCTGTTGGGGTGAGCCATGCTTACACCTCTGTAAGGTTACTTACAGAGTATCCTGAGTTTACAGGATAAACTCACAGCAGGAAGGCAGAGCAAGTTGTAGAAGAGTCAGTGGTAGTGACTTCTCTGCCCTTTAAGCTGCATGTTTTAGTGCATCTTCTGTTCAGTGTACAGCTCTGCTTGATCCAGTCAGCCCCCAAAAAGGCAGGGCTTCATCCTGAGCCCTGTGATTTCCCCCCATCCTTCTCCTCCCCACCTGGACAATCCCCTGGACTCTTTCAACAAACACCAGCCACCTCTTCACACTAAGCTTCCATGGCCTTTCTGTCACCTCAGATCATCAGCATCAAGGACTTCTTGCCTGCCCTTATTCTTTTATCGCCCTCTCTATCTTTCCTTGCCTTCTCCACCTGTAGATGTTATCCATGCTGCATTTTTTCATTCACAGACCTTTTGCCTTGCATTCTCCTAGCTGTTCCTTCCCTGTACCCCAAATCCCAGCTGATCCATACCAGCTGGTCCTTGCTATGTCTCACACAGCAGGGCATTTCTAATGGGAACCCTCCTGCCTTTCTCCTCTATAAATGCATTGTTTCCCCATTTAGTTCTGTTCGTTTCCTAGACTTACTACTCCAGCTCAGCACAGTTAAATCTCAGACTCACAGTCACAATCACCTCTTTGCCACATTTGGCTCACTCCTCAGACCCTCCTGCCTCCTCCAGCCCCCACTTCAGCTGTCACACAGGATTTCACCTGGTTCTTCCACAAGAAAACGACAAACCATGATCTTCCTCTTCCAGCAGCTTTGCCTTCTGTTTCCTCTTGCCCTCCTACAACTCCTTCCCCATTTTTCTTTCCTACAGATGAAAAACCTCCTGTGGCTTTCTTCCTTTCTTTTATTTGCCACTGAGCCAGTCTTACCCTACCTGCTGCCTTTCCTTACAGCTGTTCTTGCCCTCTTGCTCTCTCTTTGCCTTGACCTCTTACATCCCTCTGCCTCTTTAGTCTCATAACACAAATACCATTCAATCTCTTTCCTCTCAAAATATTATCATCTTAAAACACGCTTTTATCTTAAAACATTTCTTTTCCCCTATAAATACCATGTCTTTTCCTCTCCTCCCTTCCTCACCAGCACCTCTCTGAATATTCCAGCTACAAACGCTGCCTGGAGTTCACTGCAGCTTCCTCTCCTTTGCAACCACTGCTAAAATTTTACTTTATGTACTGGGCAATCTTCAGCACAGCCTGAATACTCTGTTCTCAGCTGCTGCAGCACACTGGCTACCTGCAGTAGTCTCTTGTGCTGTTTAAACTTGAAGCAGTGTCTCTCTTCAGCTACCGTGGTTTTACTGACTTATACTGCACCACCTTTGAATCTGCTCCTTTTCCATGCCCTCCAGAAGACACTTTTGTTCTCCCAGATCTGCTGGGGTTCATGGGGCTTTTCTCTTTTTCTCTTTCTGTATTTTACTCCTTGATAATTTCAAGTGCAAACAGAGATTCCGCTCTGATCTCCATAGAGAAATTTCCAAGCTCACTCCTCTAACACAGACTTGTCTTCCTAGGTCCATACTCACAGTATCTCTAATATTTCTTCATAGACACACATAACAAACTCAGCTAATTGTAATTAAAACAGAGTTCCTAATGGTCTTCTTCTGTCTTTACTATGTGATCTCTTCAGTAATTCCCCTCCAGATCATCACAGACAATGCCATTATTTTTCTTGTTGTTCTGGTCCAGAACTGGAGCAACATTTTCATCTTCTATCTCTCACCATGGATATAGATCCAGGGGATGTCTAAGGTTTGCATATCCTTTCACCATCCAGGCTCTCACCACCTCCTGCCTTTATTACCACAATATTTCTTTTTCTGACCTTTACAAATGTGAACTTGCCCTCCATGTATCCATTTAGGATGGTGCTAGAAATATAATTTTGCTAACACATCACTCTGACCACGTCATTTCTCTTAGCAGCTGTAGACTGCTGTCCCCATATCTATCTCATTAGTGTAATCTACTTGTCTTCATTAAGGAAATGTCAACTTCTTCCTACAGCCACCCAAAGAGGTCAATCCCCATCACCTACTTATTTAATATTTCAAGCAGACATGACCCATGATTTTTCTGGTGCCATCCCTCAATCTTTGGAAGAGCATCCTGTAAACATCTGCACTTCTTATTCATTATCCTTCTTTACAACTGTACATGTGGAGGAATGCCACATTTTGTGGTGCTCACAGGAATGTGGTTTGCCTCCTGGTGTTCTAAAGCCACTACTGCTCACACTGAACATAATTACTTTGTAGTCTCTCTGTACTCTCTCATAAGGCTGCATTCACTGCCAATATTTAAAGTGCAGCCACATGTCAAAAGGCCAGGGACATTTTTCTGATCCGTGATTTCTGATCCATGATTAAGGCTCGTAAATCTGAGAGTAGAATGTGAACTGGCATTAATAATAGTGAACGAAATCCCTATTATACTGCTACTGAGCTGAGGTATGAGAGATTTAGTCCCTTGCCTCAGGTCATGAAGAAAGACTATGGCAGAGCTTAGACTCAATTCTGGCTTTGTAAGCCCCTGCCCTAACTGCAATACTACCTTTCTTTCATCTATTTTGGTACTTATCTACAAAGGATTATGATTTCAGCAGGCTCAGCTGGGCAGTTCTGAATATTTATTTATAAAAGAATTAGGCCTAATGAGAAAGAAAATGGATAAATTTCCAATTTTTTACTCTGATTTCTCTCCTGCAGGGAAAATGTGTTAGTTTATATTCTTTTCTTTTAAGTGGATTCTATTCTGAATGATCTGTCTAGGGAACTAGGATTCCAGAATCCACATTATTTATTTGTTCTTTCCTTAAAAACTAAGAAACACCATCTCATTTCTTTCTGTTGGTCCTAAAGAGGTAAATTTGTTAAGAGTTCCATCAGCAGTTTGTGAGCAATGAGCCATTAAGTAACTCACATTATAAGTTACTGTCATTATTTCTGCTAAACCTACAAACAGAAAGGCTTCTTATCTATAAAGGTTCTGCAATAGTTAATGAACTCATTCACCTCTTGAACCTTTTCTAAATGCACAGAAATACTTTTTCAATGCAGAAAAAGCAATATTAATATGGATTTTTATTGCAGGAGATGACAAAATAGTTCAGACCATTTCATCTCTACTAAAGTAAAATTATCTTTCAAATTTTTATTTTTACAGTGAATAGAACACAACTACACTCATATTAAATCTTTCCTCCACAGCTTTTGCAAATTTTTAGCAGTAGGCAGAAAGGATAAAAACGCTGAGATTTCTCAAAAGGATTTGGGTGTTCAATTAAATGAACAGGAATTAAGCATGCGGTCCTGCAGGCAGCTCTGCAAACATCAGTTTCTCTTGAGAAGGGCATGATCCTGTCATTTTTACTCAGGCAAAATTTCCATTTGTCTTCACTGGCAAATTTGTTTGAAAGCCAACAGCTTGATTGAAATTTGCCCTTTAAAAAGTCATGATCGAAACCAGGTGCTGTTCTGTTAAATTACATATATGTTCTTAGTATTTTTAGCAGATATATATTATCGAACTATCGATTATAATTATCCCAGATGTGTCAGAGGAATGTGTCAGGTTCTTCTTACTTGTGGCAAATAAACTTTCTAATGAATTGCTATTTAAATTTGATGCAATTAAAATATTAAATTGCTTATTCCAGATATGATGGGCCAAATCCTGCTGGAACTCATACACATGAACCGGTGATTTCATCCGCTAAAGGATTTTGGAAAATCCCTGAACAAGAGGGTGGCTTTGCTGTATCTCAGTTGTTAGACTTCCAGTCTTAAATCAACTGACTAAGAATAATTTCAGCATCAAAACCAGCAAAACTGAGTACCTGGATAGCCTAAGATTCAGCTCCAGTGCTGTCTATTGCCTGAATTGCAGTGGATGCCTCCAGCAGATCTCCAGCTGTGACAGGAGGGAGCACAGACCTTGCACTGGCCTTTCTACCCAGGGACAATTTTAACCTCAAAGGAAACACTAAAGGCCTGAACTTGCTGCATCACCATATTCAATAGAACATTTACTATTGACTTCTCTAGGATCATAATCCAGACTTCAATAAAGTCCCTTTTTTAATGAGTCCATTTGGAAAACAGTTGGGATTTCAAGCACGTATTTTAAAAGCCTTTGAGTCTTTAATGTATAAAAGATACATTTAAAAAATGGCTATCCTAATTTTCCTGTCAAAACCATTGCACTTTAAAAGTCAAATCTAGAGCATTGTAAGGTATTACAAGAATTTTTACAAAAATAAATCTTTTTGCTCTTTGCAGCTAGATATAGCTGCAAGTAGCCTCTCTCAGTAGCCTCTTTCCATTTGTGTATAAATAATCCCTAGTGACGGCTGGAGTAGTCCTGTTAAGCCTTTCTTCCCCAGTTATGCCCTGCATCTGACAAACAAACCAGAGAATGCTTTCATCCCAGAAATCTTGAGTATTACTTCAGGTGGAGGTAGGCTGCACAGGAATTACTTAGGGTTTGGAGGTTTTTTTCAGTGGTGGCATGGGCTAAGTATACTCACAGTAAAGTGTTTTAAAAATAGGATTTACTATGATTCCAAAGAAAAAAAGAAGAAAGGGGTTGAAATAATAAGGTCATTGTAAATTCTGGGGGTTTTTAAGTAAAAATTGGATTCCAATGTCAGGCAGCAGAGCGCCATCCAGTCAGGTTTAACTGGCAGCCTTCCAAAGGCGAGATGAAAGGTCCTCTGAGCAGTAATTGTCTAAATGAAACAGACTCTGGTTATTGTGCAACTTCTTCAGCTACTTTATTGTACTTTTATAATTAAATGATGTAATTCCCTTTTTTTCTTTCTTATTTTCCTCTCAACTACTGCAGGAAAGCATCTGAGCAGCCTTGCCATAGGATGCAGGCAGACTCTGTGGCTCCCCATTTTTTTCTGGCTCACTACTAGTTGTGCACAAGGAGTTGTGAGCTGCTGGTTGCCAAAGCAGGACATAAACTCTGCCTTCTCCCAGACATTTACCGGCATTCCAGCTCTCTGCTTGCTTAGTCCTGGAGTTGGGTGGCTCACTCAGAGTTGTTGCTTGGGTGAGGGGTTGCTGCTTTTGCTAGAAACTCCATGGTAAAGGGGCAAACAGTGGATCTGATAGGAGAGGTTGAGCTCCGTGCTCAAAGGGGCCTCCAGCAGCAAAGGCTATTCAGTTTGTGAAGGAGACTGGACAAACACCTGACAATTGGAAGGGTTTTAGAATATTGAGCTGAGCAACCCCAGAGCCAGCATTTCCTGACTCTGCAAGGCTTTAAGGATGAGGAGTGACACTCTGGTCCTGAGATGCTAAAGGCTCAATCAGATGCGAAAGCAGAGTCAGAGGAATAGCTCTGTTAGCTCTTCTTTTCACTGGTCCCTCTGTTTTAGAGTGCTTTCCCTCAGTCCAAGCAGTCCATTCCCAGAAATATAGATTATTCGGCAGAGGAAAAGTTAGCAAGACTGAGACCTCAGTTTGCATGTTCAACTCCAATAACTTCTTTACTGCTTGTAATTTCTGTTGTTTCTGATTTGATTTTTTTTTTCATCATGTCAAAGAGAAGAAATGAACTGCCTAATTTTGTTGGAACTTTTGAATGCTCCTTTGGTCACATGCTAGTCTGCCTCTCCTTGAGTATTCTTACTTGTGACAACCTCTTTTAATTCACTGCCTATTTACCTAATTGTATTAGTTTAAGACATGCACATGGGTTCTATAAAAATACAAAAAAAGTATAGGAGAAATAAAAATAGGACCAACTATTTTGTATATGTATTGCTATAATTATACCTATATATATGAAACTTGAAGCAACAAATCTCCAGTTTTTCTAGCAAAATCCAACATAAAGGTCTTGATTTATTTCCCAGAAAGTAAAAATTAATAAATACAGAATAGAATTACAGAAGTGGCCCAATCTATTCAGGAACAGAATTGGTTTTTCAAATCACTGGTATCAGAATATTCCCAAGTACCACAGTTCCTGATCCTGCCACAAGCCATTGCCTATAGCTTGTATTAATTTCAGCAGAGATCATAAGCAGAATAACTGCAGGGTATTTGCAAAGCTAGTTAGGCTCTTAATGACCATTTTTTGTTATACTTTGATAGACAAATCTCAATAGACCATTCTCAATACTGGAAGTTTTGCCTAGGGAAAAATGTAGGATCTGTTTTAAACTAAATGGATCACAGATCCTGTCCAGCTTTAAAAGCAAACAAACAAAAAACCAAAACACTTGATAAAATTTATATTCAATTATATATAACATTACACACCATATTTGGGGCCAGAACCTGCATTAGTTTATCCACATCTGCAAGAGGTGTATTACATTAAATTAACAGAGGAATAAGAGTTAAAGCTGCATATCCATCCTCTTTTATAAGGTATTTGCCCTGGATCTCATAGAGAGTGATTTCATCTGTGCAAGGATATGTGCCCCAGTCAGGTAATTTGAACACTACACACAGGGAATATCTGCAGCCCCTCACACCTGCACATGACATACTCTGTCCACACACCCATCCCTGCAACTCCTAACTCCCAAAAAAGTATCTGTCATGGAAGTGAAAACTACTTTTAGTTTTTACTTTCATGATAGATCCTCTTGGTATGTACCTGGAATACCTGTCCTTGTTTTGAGCTCACAGCTCTTCTCAACATTGGACAGCAGTAACACTTACTTCACTTTCATCATATAAGTGAGGGTCAAAAAGGAAACATCTCCATTTTTATTTCTGAGCAAGCCAAACACTTGATTTTGTTGAATTGCCATTACACTTGCTTCTTCTGTGTTTCAGTCTAGAGGTGCCAAAGCATGCATATATATATGTATATATATGTATATGCTATACCTCTATAGCATTTATGGGTGACTCTTCCTCATGGCTGAGAGCTACAGCATAGACAGATCCTCACCCCAGAAAGGCCATCAAATGACCTAAAATGCTGTTGTTTAATGTTAGGAGTCTCCCTCCTTGAACACTTCTCCCATCCTACAATGAAGTTTGTTAGAAGTGTATCAGAAAACATTTAGAGCAGGCAAGGAGTGACACACCCAGATATTTGCACACAGCTCCTTTATGTGCATAAGTTGCACATCTGACCTGAGGCAGAGACTTGGCCAAGTGGCTCCCTAGCCATCTGCAGCCACACCTACACAGGGGTGTGTGCAGGGACACTCAGTGCACCTGGGCCCAGGGAACCCCTGGCTGCCAGCTGGGTGCTGAGTGTTTAGAGTTAGTTTACTCCACACACTCATTTCCACATACATGAACACCAGCAGACTACAGCAAGATCTTTCAAAGACCACCTTCTCCTGCATGTAACCACCTCATCTTGCTTTGTCACATTCTCCCTGTGGGTAACACTTAGCACAGCTGCCATTACACAGAACCCTGTGCCACAGAAATTTCAGCTGTTTCTGGCAGGAGAAATGGACATTCCTGCTCCCAGGACAAGGCAGGTAGAGAAAGAGGAAAGAACCTCACTTATTTCAGGCTGAAAATCCTCTCTAATAACCACAACTCCATTTGCAAAGGTGAGCTCTGTTGACATGTTCGCCCGCTGTCAAGGTTGAATTTGTTTATGCCCCGAGCACAGCGAGCACACGTGGCAGAGCAATCCAGCTCACCATGGCCAGCCCAGCACACACCATCCTCACCCAGATGGAGAATAGGAATCACTCCCTTGGCACTGAAACCAGCAGCAGGGTGTCTGACAGGCTTCTGACATGTCCACCTGCCCATTACAAATGGGGCTGAAGACACCAATCTATTTCCTAGGAGTTGTTAAATAGCATCTGGACAAGAAGGGTCCCTAGAAACACAGGCAGGATCCCAAGCAGTGATCCAGGTACACCACCTGCTTGGACTGGTTTGGTACAAGTTCCTACCATGCTACTCACATCCAGTGAGTAGCATAAAACATAAAACATGTGGAACAAAACATGTACATGGGCAAACACGTGAGAACACCCCTCCTGAATAAGTAGCTTTAAGCATAATTCCACTCGTAATGTCTGAGGAGGGAATTAATGAAGGCTATCAAGAGAGTTTGGGATAGACAACACTGTTGGAAGACAAGTATTTTGGAAGATGGCACTGTGTGAGAAGCAATGATTTCACTACAATGGAAATAAACTAATGGGGAATCTTCTGATTGCAACAGAAGAACCATGGGAGGGAAAGGTTATTTTGTAGTACAGAGTAACCATGCCGTGGGTAGCAAAGATGCCGTCATCCTTACTGAAACCCTCATCATCCTGCAAAAACATGCATCTTCTGTTTAAGTAGGGGTTTATGCATGTGGCCCCTTCCTATACTTCACATCAAAGAAACATTTGGGGCAAAACGACCATCACCTTGAACCACTACCCTGAGGGAACAATTGAGACAAAGGACCAAAAGACTAGAAAAAAAACAGCACAAAAAAGCTACAGGCAAACAGATGCATCTCCACCCCTAGAGAAAATGATTCCTTCCTAATAAATTCATGTAATGTTTTGTAGATATTGAAAATATTCCAAAGCATAGCTCAGTGTAAACAGCAAGTTGGGTCTCCTCCTGCTCTTTAGCATTTCTCTTTGTTTACTCTCCATTTGAGGATAGAAAAAGCCTACATGTGAGCACTGCAAATGGTGTATTTCAGGATGGATGTGATATTCAGAAAGGCAGCAATGAAACACAGACATATGTAGTCTCCAATAAAATACTATGTACTTTGCCCAAGCCACCAGGGTCAAACAAACTGGAAAAAAAAAATCCAGTGTCTCCTTTATGAATACTTCTTATTTGTGTGTGGAAATAATCTGATACCATGGTGATGGGAAGACTAGATCCAGATTAGAGAGAGAGCACGAAAAAGATATTCTGGGCTGTGTGTGTTCTCACCCTCATTGCCTGCTTGCTCCCAAACCCCAGGAGTAGAGATCCTGTGGGAAATTGCGCTGGCAGTGCTTCTGGAAGCAGTGCCCAGCCAGGCCAGTTCACCCCTTGCAAGGAGAGGCACTTGGCTAGAGATGCCAGCTCCCATCTGTGAGCCCAAATGGCTCTGCTCAGCCCCTGCTCATCTCAGGAGAGCTTGGCACATTCATCTGGTAAAAAAACACAGCCCTTACCTTTGGCAATCAGCTCCTCCAGCTCCTGGTCGAATCCTTGTCGGTGGCATTTCCTCCAGAGCCCCATGTTGGTGGAGTTGTACTGTCTGTTGCACTCGTCGACTGCGCTCATAGCAAAGATCTGCCTCCTGTTCCTTGCCAAGAGGAGTTTCCCTTCCCAGCGGTCCAACCTAGACCTGCTGGCCCTGAGAGGCAGGTTGTTGTTGGAGTTATAAATGAAGCCAGGATCATTTCTCTTAGTGGTGATGCTCTTGCACCTCTCTCTGTGCTTCCTGGCATCAGTTTCGTACCAATGGTCAGAGCAGATTGCCACAGCCAGCATGCCAAGGGCACACAGAGCTAAAGAGAGGCCAGCATAGAGCAGTAACCTTCCAGCAGCCATGCCTCAGCTTCACAGAAACACCATGGACATCTTCACAACAGGCAAAGCCACTGGGGGTGAGAGCACGCAAAAACCAGCGGAGCAGCTGCTGGGTGTCACTTGGCACAGACTGCCTCAAACATCCCCAACTCTCGTGGCTCACATCCACGCTGCAGAGGGATGCTGAGAGCACTACAAAGTTCTGCCCTGGAGGCAGTCTTGGAGTCTCATCTGCCTCTTCTCCTCTGCAGAGGAGACCTGGTGAGGAGAAACACAGCCTTTCAGCAGCGACCCTCTCACCGCAAGCACCCCAGTGGCAGGGGCTGAAGGGATGAATCCCCCTGATGGCTGATCAGTCCATTAATCTCTTTCAATCTGGCCCCCTCAGAAATCCAGAAGAGATGGCTTTCAGATCAGCAGGCTCACTACAGCATCATCACAGGACAGAAAAGTTCAACAGCCTGACATCTCCCACTCGCAAGGAGCCAGTTGTCCCGGTGTCAGGAACGGGTGACTTGCTTTTTCTTTGTCAGTGGCTCAGCAAGAGCATCATCGTCTGGACGGTCGGTCACTTGCTTGGGTTTAAAGCGGGGTCGAAAGGGAGGGAGCGAGAGGGGGGGAGCAATCTGTTGTTGCTGCTGCCGCCGCCGCTGTTGCTGTTTGAAATCGTGGTTAAAGCATCCCCTCCCCGGCTGCCTCCGGGAACGCGGGCGCGCTCGGCTCTCTCCCTCAGCAGACTTCGCTGACAGCCGCTGGCATCTTGGCTTCGGAGACACCTCGGCTTCTCTCTGCCAGCCTTGCCATTCACTCTCCCGCTTTTGTCGTGGGCGCTGTCATCCAGGCAGCCGAACGCGGCTCTGCCTTCCTTCCGCGGGCAGCGCTCGGGCAACCCCGGCTCCGGGCCGGGCAGAGGCGGCGGAGCAGCCGCAGCCCGGCAGGAGCCGCCGCCGGCCCGCTAGGCAGCGCGGGGGGCCGCCCTGGGCCCCGGCATCCTTCCTCCTTCCACACACACACACACGCTGCTGCCCCCCCTTCCGCCGGCAGCTGCAAAGCTTCCTCCGTCCCCGGCGCTGGGATGTGTTGTGCACAGTTTTCCTAACACGGCGGCACGTTAGCCATCTGCAAGATGAAGGCAGGCAGGGCTACGGCTGGCGGAGAGGATGCTGAGGAACGGGGAGGGGAGGCAGGGAGGGAGGGAGGTCGGGGGAAACCGAACCAAAACAAACCGGGGCGGAGGGGCGGAGGTGGGGGGGAGCTACACACCTTACACGGGGAGAGGAAAGCAGCCCCTAACTGTTGTCAACAGCTTCAGGGCTGCACCATTTCTCTGCCATATGGCCCGATCTCCTCGTCGGAGCTGAGATTTTTAGCTCAGCAGCTTCGTACGAATCGTATCCCCGGCATCAGTAGTTATATATTCAGACATTTTTTTTTTCTCCTTAAATTTTCACTCCCTTTCTCTTTAATGGGAATAACTCACCCATCTTGTAGAGATCAAGTGCAACAGAAGGCGAGCTGGAGTCCCCAAGCTTTAGAAATCTCATTTCACCGTTTTTAACCCAAATAATAGCAAATCCAATCTTCTGTACACCTGGGAATCTTTCCTTGTTCAAACACCGAGCCCTGCAGCCTTGGCCGAAGCCTACAGACCGAGCATACAGAGCGCTGAGCCAAAAGCCAGTGATGTCACCCATGCAACGTGAGACTCATTTCTTATTTCTCTATCCTCCTTAAAGATAAACTGCACCACTTCCCAGGCAGGAAATGTCGAAGCCTTACTCTCTTAAGAGGGGAAAATGTAAAACCTGGATTTAACTGGATCCTGATCATTCTTGAACACAAGCCCTTACATTATGTCAACCAAATCAAAAACAAGCAGAGCTGTTTCTCACTGCACCAAAAAAAAAAAAAATTCCCAACCTGCTACATAGTAGAGAGAATGAGCTTGAAAGAAATCCTGGATTCTAGACCTTCTGTGTGATCCAGAAAGCTGAGGCCTCCAGACTCTGAAATTCACTGTTTAAAAAAAGAAATACACATGGTCATTTCCCTTGCACCAAAAAGGGCTGGGTGCTGGCACATCCTGACCTGTGAGCACCACAGCATCCTGCAGTTCACAGTGGAACCAAGTGAGCTCCAACCAATATTTGGCTCCCACTGACTCCACAGCATGAAAGGCAAACAATGCAGCTGCTCCTACTGCACCAAAAAGTACACAGCCCAATGCCTCCCTACAGGTGTATGCTACAAAAATCTACATCCATGCTGGATCCTATCAGCTTTTGGCCCCTGAATCCCAAGCTGTATCATCTGAATTGAAAATAAACACAGCCTTTCCAGGGCTGGTGACAGCTCTTGGCCCCAAGAGGGGAGCCCTGGGATTTTGCTAACTTTTAACCCTAGCCACACAAATTATACTTGCTCCATTGGGGAGAGCAGATGTGGTAGCTCTTTGTGCATCAGAAATACATACCTGGATTGTCTTGAGGAACACAGTTGCACCAGGAAAAAATTAACCCATATGGCTGGATCATAACTTTTGGCACCAAACCAAATTGTACTATAGAAAAAATCAAAGTATCTCCCATTTTACCTGGCAAAACCAGGGTCCATATCAACTGGGACTTGCAGTTATGGAAGAGTATCTGTGTCATTAAACCATTTTTTGTGTGAAATGTACTGTATTCTCTAACCACCTTGCAGGGTTATGAAACTGGCAAAGAAAAGTCAGTCATTCAAACCATAAAGGTTATAATCACCTGCATCTACTGAACCAGATGTATTGCAAAATTTCAGTGTTGTGTTATGAATATTCACTGTATCTGGAAAGGTCTAGGTAAACTTAAGAGTTTTACTGGAAAAGGGGACTAGTTTAATTTTTTTAGCAGTAACTTCCCTTTGTTGTTAATAACAGCCAATATTTAAGGATCTCAGTGTTTTTTAAAAATAGTTCAGCACAGATGGATCCACCTCTATAACTGGATTTTTCAAGTAACTACATGTCAGTAGATAAAAAGAATTAGATGTTACAGGGGGCCTGGAGCAGCCATAATTGTTGTCTGTTCAAAGATTAAATTTAGAGTTTTGTGGCCAAAAAGCTGTTGGCTCCTATAAGAGGATGACGAATATCGAGGTTTCTTGTATCACACCCACACAGAGATGAAAATTCACCTGAATTTCTTTGTCAATTTTTAGCATCAAGTCCCAAGCTGAAGGATGAGAACAGGGAACAGGCCTAATTTTACCAACCATATTTTTTGGCTGATTGTTGGATTTTCTGTTCAAGCAGAAGACCCTGCCTGCTATGTTTATTCTCTATTTATATTGAACTGGAAAACAAAACTGTTTTTTTGTCTAAACATACAGTTTAAACAGAACTGGAAGACTGGGACTTAGAGCAGAATGGAGGACCCAGCTACTAGAACGGTTTTTTCTCATGATGCTGGTCAAAGATATGTGAGACAATGGGAAAATCATATAATGGAATCACACCTACATTTCCTTCTTGTTAAACAAGGATTAAAGTTCAAAGAGCCAAGATTTGGTTGGACCCAAGGTGGTCCAGGTGCCAGGTTTTCCAAGACAGCAAGACAGTTTGGGGCAGGAGGACTTTTGTACCTGAAGAAGCCAGACTCATTCCCTCTTCTCATTTTTAAGCGTGCGTTTGAAAGCCAAAAATTGCATTCAGTTCCAGGTTTTATCTTCTTCTCTGAAAAGACATTTTACTGGCAGTTTCTATGCTTTTTTTTTTTGCTTGCATTTGTAGCTTTATCAGATGCAGTCTGTATCTTTCTACAAGTCACCTTAAACATATAACTGTAAAAGAAATTGTTGGATTTTCGCTCCTCTAACTCTTAGAATTAAACATTTTTCCCTTTCATCATCATCATCACTAGTCCCTTTTTTCAGGAGGGGAGAATATTGCTTGCTGCAGGCATTAGGAGCCTTCCTTATGTCTCTAACCAGGATTGTTACAGACAGCCCCTTCTCAGCACAAACAGATCATTATTAAATTTTCTTCCTCCCACCCCCGCCTCACCACAGGGGGGAAAAAACCAATCCTTGTCGATGAATGTAAGGTGGGAGAAAGACACTTAAAAATAAATAAGAAAAACCCCACAACCCCTCCACACACACTTGGGCATACCACATAGAAACCATTCCCAACAGGGAATTAAGGACATCTCAGCACAGGGAGCTAATTCATGGCTCTTAAATGAACCAGGGGCTGAAAATGCAGTTTCAGCGCTGGAATGAGAGCTGAGGCTTTCCTTTCCGCGGGTTACGATTTCAGTGAAGCAGGGAGAAAGCCAGCGAGCACAGGGAAACATGTCTGAAGGCACGGGACAGCGGAGCGCAGCCCGGTGAGTCCGAGCAGGGGCGATGCCCTGTGCCGAGCCTTGTGCTGGAGCTCCCTGCGGACGGAGCCCTGCAGCCAGGGCCGCCCAGCATCCTCCCTGAGCATCCTCCCGGCGCCCAGCGCCTCTCCGGAGAGCTCCAGACACAAAAGCAAAGCGAGCGCCTGTACAAAGGTAAACAGAGGTGGGGGCAAGGAAGGGGAAGGGCAGAGTCAATGGACAGAGTAAACGCACAACCGATTTTTGGGGGGGGTCTTTTGGGGTGTTTGCTACAGCAAAATGACCTCCACCATATTTTTCTTCCTTCGTGTTTTGTTTTTTTTTTTTTTTCCCGTATAAAGAAAAAGAAGTCAGTGCCATCTAGTGGGGGAGGGGATCGAGCAAGTCAAGGTGCTGTCCATTCCCGAGGATCTGTACTTCTAATTCAGTTATTCAACAGGGAGAGATGACCCTCAGTATTTCCCTGCTCTCTCTGTGATCTTCAGCTCCCCAGAGGTGAGGTTGAATTTACATGGGCTCCAGCCTTCATTCCTTGTAAAGAATCACCTACTGAAGTCAAAGGAACTCGTCCTAGTGTAGTATTACCCTGAAGCAGAACTGGCTCTTGAGGCAGACTGCTGCCCTAATTACAGGATTTCAAACACAAGACAGCAATCAAACCAAACATAGATATAACAAATTATGTCTACTAATATTTTGTATCATTCCAGTGCACCTTGAAGACTGATCTCTGTGAATCCTCAGCACGTCAACCCTTCTAATCACACAGCCATAAAAGATGCCACCATAAAAACATCTGATGAGAACTCCCACAAACACTTGACCCAGCATTTAAACAGATTTGGGGTGCTTAGGTGACTCAGAATCAAACAGAGGCTCTATAAAGGAAGATCTGAACCACAAAACACAATGTAAAGTTTGTAATCCAAACCCCAGACATGAACCAGTTGTCAATGTCCCTTCTATTTAATTTTTTCATAGAAAAAGTTTCTCAAAGGGAAGCATCACCCAGCTGCATAAACAGAGGCTAGCCACACACACAGAGACACAGAATAGGCACACAGCTGTCTACACACTCATGTAGCTGTGCACACACTGATATCTAGCTGCACACAACAGCACCTAGCTGGATGTCCTCTGCCCTCCTCACTGGCAACTCCCCAAAGAGATTAGTTTTTCTTTCCCAAAAATTTAAAAAAAAAAAAAAGCATTTGGATAGCGAAGTTAAGTTAGTGAATGCCAGATTTAAAATCACCCAATCACCCATGGAGCATTAATTTGCCCAGCATACAAACACACTATGATAGAATCTTTAATAATACAATTTTTGTTTCCATGGGTCTCCCATTTTTTACAGTGCAAAGGATGAATGTTTCTCACTTAATGAACACTATTCAAATTTTCTCCTATCCTTATCATCCAATGTGTGGTGCATGTACTATTTATTGCAGAGCATCCAGATCTTGCATTGCATACAGAATGATTAATTTCCTCATGAGCTTTTCTATAGTGGTGCTCTAATTGTAGTGTTGGAGGGCTGGGGGTTTTTTACAAACATCAAGGAACTTATCTTCACAGCTCCCTGCTGAGGGACAGAGATAAAAGGCAGTATTTCCAAACATGTCTGTGTATTTTGGGTACTCTATTAAAGGAACTCTAGAACATAAATTTCCAGAGTACTTAGCACCTTCCTTCCTTCCTCAGAGAACAGCTCACAGCCCCTTTTGCTCTAGGCACAGTGGGCAGTATTTCCACAAATCAGTCATGGGTGACTGAAACTGGACACACAGAAAATGGGGACCACATGGACAGAAGCTGGGGAGAACATCAATTTTTTGAGTCATCAAGCATCGTAACAGCACATTTCAGAAGGGTGAAACAAAATCCAATTTTCAATTTCAATTCAACTGCCTGTAACCATGATTTTTCCTGCCTGTCCTCATCTGCTAGGCTCACTACTCAGCCTCCAAACTGTCCACCAAACAGCCACCATCTCAGGACCGCAGAGTCCTGGTTCATCTGACATCTACGACAAATGAAAACAGAATCTGGGCAGAAAGCAGGATGTGACCATGTATTTTACCTCATGACCACAAGTCACAAGTGAATGGCAGCCCACAGGCAATATTTATTCTGGTGTTTTCTTAGAGTCTTCATTTACTGACCTGAGGTTGTGATGAACAGGGGAACACAGGAACTGAGGCAGAATTGATCAGGGGTCAGGAGCTGAATGGAGTGCACCAGCAAAAGAACAGATTTGGTTTTGGAGGAAGCAAAATGAATTGCTGGGCAGAAGGCAAGAGGACAGGTAGGTGAGAAGTCCTATATCATATTTTTCAATAAAGCACAGGTAATGGCCAACATTAAATGGCCTCACACAGAGACCAGTAAGAGACAGTACAAAGACAGAAAGAACCACAGTATAATGTTGTTTTTCCAAAGCCAAAACAAAAGGCTGTTGGCTTTCCACTAAAATTGCTTTCTCCTGTTAAAACTTACTCTTCATTATTTAGCTGTCAACTGTCAAAGCCACATCACTGTTAACAACCTAAGGCTGCACTGTGGACATGACTACATATGATAATCACTGCTCCTCATGAGAGCATCTCCAGGAATGCTTTTAAGCTCAGGCAAAACAAGGATGAACTATTTTAAACAAAACTTTTCCCTGGACTGCCCAGTGGGGACATCATGCTATAAGGCACTGAAAACAAGGCCAGGTAAACAAACTCAGCCTGCTGAAAACATTATCCCTAAACCCCCACACTGCCTCCACACAGCCTGAGCATGTGTGGGCTCTATGCTAAGCTGCAGAAGGACTTACTTGGGAGATACTGCTTCACCTCTGAAGGCATTGCCAGCAGCTTTAGTGTTTCCAGCCAGTGTTGTCATCTTATTGCAAAAGTTCCATACCTTCTCAGTGATTTCTCATGGGCAGCGCCTCACAGCACTGACACCAACTTCTTCTTCACAGCACAACCAACAAACTCCAACTCTCTCCTTACCTACCTAACCCACTCTTTTATAGCACTCACCCTTATTAGATACAGCTGTAGCTTGTTAAGGGCAGGCCTGTTCCTAATCTTTGGTAATTAGTACAGCTGCAACTCCTCAGTGGTAAGATTACCTTCTGCACTATCTTTATTTTTTTACATTCTCTCCCTCCACAAGCCAGGTAGTAGGGCCTAAATTCTCTGAGTCTCTGTGGTAAGATGACCCTGAGGTGTTGGAAAGTCTCTTTTTCCTAGCCCCAAGATCAAAGAAGGAGTCAGGATTCTTTGGCTCTGGTTTTCAAGGTTGTTTATTCTCTGTTATCTATAACATTCTTTTTCTGACCTGCTGAGGTCTGTCTAGCAAGTCAGTCTGAGGCACTCTGACCGCCCCAGAGGTGGTGTTATCTTTTTATACTAAAAACTACATGCACTTTATTTATAATAATTTTCCAATACCTATCACCTATGTTAGACAGTCTCTTTCTACTCTAAACCAATCCAAAAGTGCTACTATCACACAGAAGATGGAGGCTAAGAAGAAGGACAAGGCACACCTAAATCCCTCCATCTTGGCTTCTGAACCCCCATTCTAAAAATCCCAAAATTCTACTTTTCTATCTTGTGACAACCTAATCATTCTACTTAAACTCTCATGGCTTGTAAATCTTCACATAAAGTCAGTAATTTTCTCCATGGGTTAAAATCAAAGGCACAGGTGTGTTTGGCTTCATGTCAAGGTCTCTGATCTCCTTGCCAGGGGCTCGAGCCCTCCAGGGCAGCCAGAGGGATGTCCTGGGTTCCCACACTAAATGTAGATCATGCCATGTTTAACATGTTGAGTTCTAAAGTCAAATACTCAGGAAAGCCATTCAGGTCTCTTGAGTCCTGGGTAAACACTCAAGTGCTTCCAATAACAGAGGAGAAACAAGAAAGGTTTAAAGAAAAAGAAAAGGCCTAAGCTGTGCAGGTTTAAGCCTCTAATGAAAGAGAAAGTTCTGGTGGGAGACAACTCAGACAAAGGACAAGGGTAATATTTAGCCTTCAAGGCTCTTTCAAATTCATCTCCCTACAACAGAAAACAGGTCTTAGCCCCCCTCCTCAGGTTTCACAAGCAGAGATTCAGCTCCAATCTGCTGCTCTCTGAGATCACATCAGCCACTCTGCGTCCTGCTTACTGTCTTGCCAGTCAACATCCTCGTATTCTACAGCTCCTTCTCCTCTGAGCTGGACAGGCTTCTACACCCACAGACCTGTTTCCCCAAAAGCCTTGTTATGAGGACTTCTGCTTCCTTCAAGAATCCATCTCTGGTTCCCATCTCTGTTTTCCCCTGTTTACGTCAAGCTCAGGCTCCCACCCAAAATCCTGCTGCAGGAAAATCCCATTTCCTGCTGCAGTGAGGAAGGTGACATTGCTCTGAATGCAGGACTTGTACAGCAAGGTCACTTGCTGCCTAAAGCCAGCTATGAAAGCAAGATGGCTCTCAACATCACCACCATTGGGCTCAGCTGAAAACAGGAGATATCACTTCATTAAAATTCATAGATCTTGTGACTCTCATAGAAATAGCAAGAAGAACCCAGGATGGCAGAGATGAATATTAGGGCCAAAGAGTACTGACTGAGAGCAAAAGCTCAGACCTCTCTCTGCCAAAAATAAGCATATTTGGTAAGAAGTGCTTTTATTCTTAAAGTTACATCTAACACATTGATCTTCAATATATTAAAGCCTGATTAATTCTGTTTTTTCTGTACTGCATCAATATGTAGTTCATATAGGCAGCCTAATGTAAAGGTGCATCTGCAGTACTGTTAGTTTGCTTGACCTGGCAAGCCACACTGTGCAACCTTCCCTAAACTTCTGACAGATTTCAGAATACATTGTTCATTCCCAGAGAGATTTTTGGACATGGTTTCTACCAGCAGTGTTTTGTGAGCTAATGCAGTAAAAGACAGTGCCACAGCCTTTGTAGATGGACAATGTGGTGTTTCATAGTGAGTGTGTCACATCTGTGATTTGCTCTCAGATATTAATTAAATTCATTGCTTCTTTTAGTCACAAAACAAGAATGATTAATTAAAAATCAGAATTCATAGATCATAAGAAGACATTACAGAAGCAACTGGAGAGAAAACCAGTAAGCAAAACAAAAACCAGCACCTGCTTGGAAAAATTATATTCTCTAAAAGCACTGCTTCATTTTGGAACAAGACTCAGAAGCAAGACTTCAGTCTTCATCTATTCCATTAGACTTTGAAGTCCCAGCAGAGTAGATTCATTTAAATTTTTTTTTTAAAAAAAGGTATATAAAAATACATTGTGTGCTGCTGTAAAAGCAGCTGACATCTAGGATGATAAACTCTCTATTTAGACACAAGCATGCTGCCATCTTCAACAGTTTCGCATTTACCTCTCTTCATTTATTATCACCGAGTATATTTGCATCAAAATAAAGCAGTCGGTTCTTCAGAGTTCATCTATTTGTGCTGTTCATTTCCCTACCTCATGCTTCAGAACTGTGATATAACAATTACACCTCGTACTCTGAAGTTGTTCCAGTGAGAACTGCTGGGCCATGAAAGGCAGGCATTTATTCCCCTTTGCTGCAATGGCCTCCACTAAGTACCTACCAAACAAGAAACCATGGGGAGTACCAAGCTTCAGTGACCATACTCTGATTGTCCATGATAAAGAAACTGGCCTGCAAGAATTTACTTGTTTCCAGAGAAATAATGTTTCCAGGACTAAGAAACAATATTTCCCAAAGGAAAAACAAACAAACCAAACCAAACAAACAAAAACCAAACAAAAAAACAAACAAACAAAAAAACCCCTGAAATTTGGGACTCACAGAAATAAAATCTGAAGAGGATTTTTCTCAGGAAAAAGGGAACAAATGTCCAGAAAGCATTTGTAGGAGCACAACTTCTTAGCCTGGGTACTAGCAAGGTCAGAGAGAAAGAACTGAACGAAAAAAAGCCTCTGTAGAATGCTTCTTACAGGCTGAAGCAACTGAGGCTGAGAAGTGCATGCAGGATTGATTATGATTCTCTAGACAGGCAAATTCTAAACCAGAGAGTAGCTCTGGTTACAAAACTAACAGCAGCCTCATGTCACCCACCAGGACTGCAGTGAAGAACTCCAAACTAAAACCAAAACTATTATCTGTTTCCATAACTCTGCCTTCAAAAGACTCTGTGGGGGATAAAGGTTGATCAATGATGTTTAGGTCTACAAAGAGCACTACTGGGTACCTGGGAGTCCAGCCAGATCTTGGAAAAATCTGATGACTCAGAAATCAAGGCAGCCAGAGTGGGGCTATCCAGAGTGCTCCAAAGACCTAACGAGGAATCCTGTGATCAGCACTGGTCAAGAAATCCTAAGGCAAGGAGGGACCTAAACCAGGAAAAAATGGAGAGAAATCTGCATTGAAATGCACCATAGAGGTCAACTACATACAAAATACATAGTTATACAAAGTATATACAGAGATATACAAAATCAAAGTCTGCTGAAACTCAGGGGAACCACCAGCTCACAAACCCAAGAAATCTAGATCCAAGACAGTATCTTGAAAACAGTTCAGCTTGAAGAAACAGAAATGTGAACTCAAACAGACCCAACTAATCTCCTTGGATTTTATGTTTAGGAGATTGATTTATTCCTGAAAATTCTGTTGCTGGAACATTTTTATTCACTCTGTTTTCACACTTGGTCAAACAGAATTAGAGATGAACAGCTTTTTGACCCCATTTGAAAGCCTTGGTGGATGTCCTTTCAGATGAGTGTTGCAAGGAATGATGGAAGAGAAACTACAAGAGCTTTTATCAGCAGTGAGCCAGATGTCTCTGTTATTTCTTCTCTTTTGCTGATTCTGTCATTTTAATGTTTCCTTTTTTTTTCCTCCCCTCTGCAATCCTCTGTTCCAGCCAAAAAAGATGTGTCTTTGTTACTGTTGCCTTTAAAAGTTTTATGTGCATGTTGTTAGTAAAGTAACAACAACACTTCTGTAGTATGTTTTCCACAAGGGGAAGCTGAAGCATTTTCTAAGAACCAATTAATCTTCACAACCCATTTCTGAAGCAGACATTATTTTCCCCAGTTTACAGAGGGATGAAATGGCAGATAGGTTAATTAACTCACTCAAGGTCACTCAGTGAGTTAGCAATCGAGCTGTAAAAAAACCCCAAGATTCAACAATTCCCATTCCCAAACCCTTCACCTAACCACTAAGAAACTTCCCCTCTCTTCAGTCTCAAGTACTTCATTGAAATCTATCCCTGACCATTTATTCTGACATATTGTTGAACTCCAAATTAGTCAGTCTGAATGACAAACACAGAAGTGTGTGGAGATGCATAGCATCCTTTGCCTGTTCAGCCTTGTGCAGTGCCTGCTATGCTGGACAGCTCATCTCCCATTACAGATGGCTGTGTTGCAGTTCTCCTGCAGAACTGCCAATATCATTCCAGGCATCACTCCGAGGGCACTGCACAAGAGACAAAGGCACTGGCTCTCTTTCCCCAGGGGGAGGGAAGGCTGCCTTGACAGCCTGGCTGTTGGGGAAAGCAATAAACTCAAAATGCCAACTGGCTTTGAAAAATAATTTCTGTTTTCCTCTTCTGCTGCATCTCCTTCCCAAGTGTTCCCAGCGTTGGATAGCTGGAGCAGCAGTACTTAATAGTGACATCTTTGTGGATTCCACTCCAGCATTAATTTGATGAGTTACTTTAAAGTCAAAATATCCTTCAAATGCCCACCCAAAGTCTGTCAGTCTCTTAACACTACACATCCTCTCCGGAGGGATTTGAAATTCAGATGTCTCTGTGGCTCAACACAAATCACTGTGCAACAAAATACAGTTGAAGTTTGACAATTCATCATGAACACATAATGAATAACAAATAATTTCTAATGTAGCCAATGCAGTTCTACCAAATGCTCAGAGGGTCCTTCTACTTACTCAGATGATTTTGTTCCCTTATGTCAGTATTTATAGCAAGAAAATGTTAGAGATCCTGTTACAGCACTGTAGTTCTAAGCATAAGACTTTGGAGTGAAGTGGATCACTTTGTCATACAAGTACTGCTCAAATGCCTCATTTCCAAGATCAAATGCTACAAGTTCAGACTCTGCTTTCCTCTAAATGTCAATAAACAAGCACCAATGAGCAAACTGTCACCATGATCTTTTTTTCTTTCTGGGTATACCTTTGCCTTCTCAGAACAAACAATGGATCAAGTGTTGCATTTTGTCAAAATTTTGCCTTAAAGCTGTCATTCAGTTATAAATAAAATACATAAACAAGATGAATTAACTAGATAAACAGATCGTCATTGATCAAAAAATATAACTCCAGACAAAATTACTGCCAACCATTTGTAAAAAGGTCTTTATTGTACTTTATCATGAGGTCTCTTCCTCTTTTTTTTGGCTGCTTTGCATGTGTTCCATGAATGTCTCTCCTCTCCCTTCATTTCTTTCCTCTACAACAGTCCCTGTACAGAGAATGCTCATGTTGTCTTCTACCCCATGTCACTCTCCTTTAACTCCTTTCTAGGGTTTTCAGCTTTTTCACTCTCCCATCTCCCACCGATTTTCTTGTTAATAATTGCTAACAAGTCCAAACACTTGGCTCTGCTTGCAACAAAAAGCTCAGGAGGATCTAACAGCATGTCCATCGAATTGAGCTCATCACAAACCCACCCATTCCTGTAGTCAAGTCTCTGCTGCATCCTTCCATTCCCTCAGCATGCCAAATCTCATTGGGACTGGGAACACCTCGGGGTGGGGATGTTGAGTTTACACTCCCTGGCAGAATACAGGGAGACACAGAGTCCCAGATAAGGTGAGCAAGACTTTTTGGGTCCATGGGTTGCAAACCAGATCATTCTCTGTCTCTGCAAATTTGCAGATGTGTTGAGCAGTTGTTTTGTTGACTGCTGTGACCCTGATTTTCCACCCTGAGTGTCTGTAGGCTGCCTCACTGGCACGCTAACCCTGGCTGGGTGCTCTGCAAGCAATTCTCCTCATAACCACAGCAACAACAGTGCTACAGTGACATAAATAGGCCCTTGTAAGTGCACACTTTTACTTTGATTTAATAATAATAACAGGAATGGCTGACAGGAGAAACAACTGAGCAAAAAGACAGAAATATTTAACTAATGCAGACCTTTTCATGTTTGTGCTTCCACCACACCAAACAGGCCATGCTGGAGCCTGCAAGTATAGGCAGCAACAATATTTTGAGGGAAAGAGGAAGATGTTTTCCAGTGGTCTATATGCCAGTTTTCAGAGTGTGGGGAACATGTAAGTAAAATATTTTCATTGATGAGGAGGAATGAGATTGAACTGATGTAACTACTGAATCAGGCAGGATGATTTACCAAAATGCAATATTAAAATAGTTTGCCCCAGTCCTTTAACATAAATAAAGAAATTTGAAGATTGAGAAGGTAAGAGTGCATACAAAACCACCATCATTATTTTAGAGATGCAGAGACAGTAATTTGTTCCAACTAACCCTGTTGAGGAGGGGTGGAATGGAGTGGGGCTGGCTGCAGAGAATCAGGCTGCTGATCCCTCCAGTGAACCAGAAGTGTGCTCAGTTTGAAGCTGTGTCAGGAAAAAGCCTCATTACACCTTGCAAAAACTTCTTTTCTGTGACAGACATTAATCCAGTCTGCATGGAAGGAGTATTTTTTACTCAATGTTTAAACAACTTAATCATGGAACAAAAAGGGGTGTTTGTTTAGGAGCCAGCAATCATAATTTGATTATAGCAAGGACAGTTGTTATAAAAAGGACAGTCCCAGTGAGGGAAATTGTCTCTCCTTCTCTCCTCACCACCCTCTCTCTCTCTCACACACACACACAGATGCTTCAGAGAGACCTTCTCCATCAAGATGGGAGAAATGACGAGAAAATTGCAATTCAAAAATAGAGATAGACATGTAAATGAGAATACTTATGATCTTACTCCATAAAGTCATGATTGCTTAATTAACAAAATGGCCAATTTTGGCTGAAGGACAACTTTGTCCTTCAGCAGCAGGGTGAAGGAAACACTCAGAAGTTAAAAGCATGGTATAGAACAATGTAGAAAGGCAAAAACATAGGAAAAATGTTCTGTAATTACAAAAAATGAAGACTACAGAAAAAGCATAAATGGTGTGACTACAAGCAGTAAATTGAGGGGAGCAATAATGCTGATGTGTATGTCTAGAGATGGTAAAATAGCACAGAAGTGGCAGAAATGCTAAAAAACTCTATTTCCTCCTTAGAAATATTAAGGAAAAGACACTTTTCTTATCTTGCAGGGAAAAAAAAAAGAAAAAATAAGTACTTTTCCATCCATTAGTCAGTAATGAAAATGGTTGGCGAGATCTACTAGAGCAAACATTTTAAAATTAGAATATCTACAGAACTTTTATATGACAGTGTTTGAATAACTGGCTAAAGAAATTCCATGAATGTTAATTCTTAATAATCACAGAATCATACAAAGGCTTGGGTCAGAAGGTACCTTAAATATCATCTAGTTCCAACCCCTCCCTGCCTTGGGCAGGGACTCCTTCCACTAGATCAGGAATATAAAGGAAATTAGAGGATCATGCCAACATTCAAAAAGGACAAGAAAGAGGACTGGCTTGCCCAGGCCATGAGGCTGCTCTGCCTGTGACAAGCATGGAAAAGGTGACAGAAAATTAATTAAGAAAGGATGACAGAATAACTATTTATTCAATGCTTGGCAGAATATGCTCTTCTAGAAAACAGGGCAAGCCAGACAAACCCAATTTGCTCCTTCGATGGCATTACACGTTTGGCATATAAATGCAATCACATAATTGTCATTTACTCAGATGTTTGCAGAGAGTCTGATTTAGCACCTCCTGGCACTGATTAAAAATCAGCATAAATCAAGCACTGGGAAAGCTCATCTCCAGTGGGATTGGCAGTGGCCAGAGAGGTGCCAGGGGAAGTGTGGCAGGGTCAGGTGCCCATCCCCAGACCTCAGGGGCTCCCCTGGGCACACATCCCACTCCAGGTTTGGGGCACAAAGGTGAGTGACCAGCTCACCACCTTCACCAGCAGCAAGAGACCAAGAGGACACCGGTGCTGAAAGACTGAGATTGCGCGGGTGAATTTGCCAAGGGAGATATATTTATGCAGCTGAATAACTATCTTTGAAAACAAGCAGCAGGATGGAAGTAATGAGAGTAAGGACTGACAAGGAGCACAGGAGCCCTGAATTTGGAGTAGAGACACAATCTCTCAAAGTGGTTTGGAAACACAGTGAATGACAAACATTTGTGGCTCCCGAACTCTCCCTTTCATCGCTTTTCAGTAAAACGAAATTTTGACATTAATCCCAGTTTGCAGCCTGGTCAAGAGTGAAGACACCTGCCTTCCAGCTCTTCATGTAAACTCATGCCTTCTCCCAAGAGTAAAGCCAGCTTGGTTTTATTAACCTGAGCACATGTTCTCATGGAGTGAGGCTGCTGACTGGACATGTCAGTGTGGACATCTCACACCACCCTTCCCTGGCAAAACCAAAGAATAAGGCTCTATGTAGACTTGTCATCCTTTTAATGAGGATGTGAAAAACGCCAATCACTTGTTTTTAAAATTTTAAAAGTTTAATAGTAATAAAACGGTTATAAAAATAGTAATACAATTAGAGTAATAATAATTTGGACAATTTGAATTAGGACAATATGAGACAATAAAAACAAAGAGTTACGGATGTCCAGGTACATTTTTCTGGGCAGCACGAGCCCGAAAAAGGACCCACGTTAACAGAGGATTAACCCTTAAAAACAACAGCCTGTTGCATATTCATACACCTCATACATGATGCATAAATTCCATTCAAACACAGGATTCTGTCTGGTCATCCTCAACTTCTTCCTCTGAATCCTGACAGTGCCTTCGAGGCGGGAAGAAGTTCATTTCTTCTGGTAAGAGGGCAATAAATTCTTTTTCTCTGAAAGATTTAGGTGTCCTGTGGCTGCTATCTTGCTGCGAGTCCTTTCTTTAAAAACTGTATCCTACATAGCATAGTTTCTATTTTAACATTATGTCATAACCCAAAACTATATTTAACACACTACTTAAGAGAATTAATACAGCACTACTTTCTAACACAACACATATAATATTCATTTTAATATTTGCTTAAAGCCAATCGTAAAATACGCATTTTTCACGAGGATAACCACTTTTCTCATTTCCTTATTAGATTTATGCATATAACTGCAAAGCTGCTTACAATAGGGAGGGAAACAAATGAAAGAAAAGGAGTCACAACGAAAAGGTTTTGTTCTTGGCGCAAGAGGGTGTGGGCCTCTCGTGGTGTGACCCTTGAGGGTCACTTCCAGCTCAGGCTATTCTGTGATTCCGCGGCTCCATGACCGCGGGGACAGCACCTGACGAGCTCCAAGGAGGGCGGAGAAGGAGGACGAACAGCAGAGGGAGGAGAGGAGGAGGAGGAGGAGGAAGGTCCCTCCCTGGGCCGCCCGTCCCGCCCCTCGCGTCACCCGTGTGCGCCACCTCCGCTCCGGCAGCGCCGCCGCTCCTCCGGCCGCGGCCCAGCGCGGGGTGAGCGGGGCTGAACGGGGCCGAACGGAGGTGCCAGGCTCTGGGCTCCGGGCTGCCGGGCTCCGGGCTGCCGGGCGGGGCCGTGTCCCCGGGAGCCGCAGCCCTTGGCCGCGTCCCGGCGCTCCCGTGCCTCAGGGAAGCGGGGCCGGCCCGGCCTGAGGCGGAGCCGCGCCCGCCGCGGGTTGAGCTCCGTGGCGGCCTGGTCTTCCCCCCGTGCTCCTGGGGGAATGGGCGCTCTCCTGGCATGTTCCCAGTGAGAAGAGAGCGCTCCGAATCAAGCGGGTGGATCGGGAATAAAGAATGAGCCAGCCCAGGGCGGGAGCAGGGAGCCGGGAGCAGTGGAGCGGCAGCACGGAGCGCTGGGTTTGCTTTACGTGTGCCGGCTCCGAGTGGGCGATCCTGGAGATGTCATTGCTGGAAGTGACCATAACGAAAGTATTCTTTCGTCTCACAGATGTAACATCTCACAGAATCACCCTAGAACAGGCTTTGAATAGCTTTGGGAGTCTGCAGCATTTGCTTTGCTTCTCTCCCAAGCGTTCTTAGTCGGGCAAGCATTAATGGAGGTCTCCAGCCTCAGCTTGGGCTGTTGCAATTCTTTAGCGAGTCAGGAGTGAAATCAGGTTCCTCACACCACAGGTTTGCATTGTTCAGGAGCTAAAGGTATTTTCATTTTAAAGCTGCAGTAAGTAGAGATTAAGCAAGTTGTGTGTTTGAGTCTGGTGATAAAGACAGACTTTTGGAGTCCTGTGATGAAGAGTTTGGGGGGAAACTTGTTTCTTTGTCTCTGAATGCAGGAATTAGAGCTGGCTGTTCTGAAAGAGATGTTTTAGCAAAATTTAGTGATTATTTCCCCCTGTAAGAGATGCTCATGTTGAAGTGCTGCCCTGCAATCATTTAAGAGTTTCTGTATTCTCACACTAGGCCTACTGCTTTGGCTTGAGGTCTCTGATGCTTTGCCTTCCCTTTTGTTACTTTCACCATTATTCTCTTGTCTCAAAATTACTTGTATTATTTTCATGCTTGATTTTTTTCCTGCTTCCTTTAGAGCACTCTGCTAACAGGAGTAAATCAAAGCAGATCCTCCAATGAGCAGATATATGTATGTGAGGTTATGAATACTCCAAATTTGTGTTATTAAACAACAGGCTCTGTGTAATTATACTGAAGTGGACTTAGCACTGTCCTGATGATTGCTCTTATCCATGGTCTTTAATTTGTTCTGCTCATTCTGCAATCAGCTGTGCAATACTTTTTAAAACAAAATTTTTAAACTTTGACTTCAGTGTCATGCTCTTGAATTTGTCTGAAGACTTATGTTATCAGTCATTCAAAAAGGCAAAGTACAGACAAGATACTACTTCAGATACAGGATTATGGGATTCCTATTCTTGTCTACTACAACCATTCTGCAAAGAAAGAGTAAAGAAGACTTAAAATGGGGAGGGTCAGAAAAGCTGAGAGAAAACCCTTCTCATGCTACTTTAGCAGAGTGGATGTTGTCTGGTGGCCTAATTAACTATGGTTTTGTCTTTGGGGCACTTTTGTTGCAGAAAGTTTTTAGATGAGAGATGACTAAAAGAGAATGGGAAGCTGCTGATTGATTTTCTTGGAAAAAAGAATCTGGCATGGGAAAACTACTGTTTTCCTCTTGAAAAGAATAGGTATCATGAGAGACTGAAAAGAGAATGGAGAAAAAGCTGATGGAGATGATCAAGAGAAGGGAATTTACATGGGAAAGATCTGTGTGATTCATATAGAGAAACATGATTTGTTTATAGCCCATTGTTCCATGGATTCTAACAATGTTTTAAATAGGGTGAGAAACTTCCATGAGGAAAAACTTCCCAGGTCATTTTCTCTGTATGTTCAAGTGGTGCCTTACCCTGTGCTTGTGCAGCAGTCAGTGGTATCACACGGGTGCAATTTTTGGCAGAGCTCACACTGTAATTGTTCCAGTGGATGGAGTTTAAGGGTTGTCTTGAGCAAGCTGAGTTCTGCTAATAAACCATGCTAGCCATGGTAAATTGTAGTGCAGTGCACTTCTATAGTTGGTAGTGCTGTCTGTAGGCTGGGAATTGTCCCTGAATTTGTGGTGGTGTTCGCAGGGGTCTTAGGATGAGGGAAGAGATGAGAATGTTGACTCCATGTTTCAGAAGGCTTGATTTATTATTTCATTATATATATTATATTAAAACTCTACTAAAAGAATAGAAGAAAGGATTTCATCAGACAGGCTAGCTAAGAATAGAAAAGAATGATAACAAAGGCTTGTGACTGACCGAGACAGTCCAGACAGCTGGCTGTGATTGGCCATTAATTAGAAACAACCACATGAGACCAATCACAGATCCACCTGTTGCATTCCACAGCAGCAGATAACCATTGTCTACATTTTGTTCCTGAGGCCTCTCAGCTTCTCAGGAGAAAAAAATCCTAAGGAAAGGATTTTTCATTAAAAATGTCTGTGGCATGAATTCATGTAGATGTTCTTTATCAGCAGGATTACATGCTGAAGTATTAGACTGATTTTATGCAAGGAATGTGTGATGTCAGATGAGTGCTCAGTGTGTGATACATTCCTTTGTTTGCCCTAATTCTGGGGTAGCTGGTGAGCTGGGTGAAGAGCTGTTGCTGTTTGCTTTTGCAGGAAGCTCCATCTGTCTGTGTGTGCCCACTGCTCCTGGGGAGATGTCCAACGTTTCCAGCTACGCCCTCCGCATGGCCCGCCTCAGTGCCCAGATATTCGGCGACGTGGTCAGGCCCACGGACTCCAAATCCATGAAGGTGGTGAAGCTGTTCAGCGAGCAGCCCCTGGCCAAGAGGGACGAGGTGCACAACTGGTACCCCCCTCACAACACCTACTACGCCCTCATGAAGAAACTCCGCTACTTTGGGCTCTACAGGTGCTTGGAGGGTGGGAGCAGCTTGGAGATGGGAAGGGGGTGGGTGAGAGTCTCCTTCCAGTTGTTTCACCCAGAGGGGTGGAAACAAGGGAGGGATTCACAGAACAACCAGTGGGGAGAACTTGGGGTGTGGAAACCAGGGAGATAGACATGGAGGAAGGGGAATGAATTGGGGAAAATTTTGAGGGAGGGCCCCGACCTCCGACCGATCACTCGATGCCCCTGCTGGAAGGTTCTAGAAAGAGGGTATGGGAGGCCAAGTGATTGACAGGGGTCCAGGGAGGAGACTGGGGAATGAATCAGCGGAAATTAGAGGATTGACATGGGGGAGGAGGGAAGCAACTTGGGACAAGCTGTTTGGGGAGGATGGGGGTACACAGATCAAATCATGACAGAAAGGGAATAAAGGTAATAAAAACATGTTGGGGCTGGCCAGGCAGTGACCTGGGGAGAATGGGGGTACACAGATCAGATCATGACAGAAAGGGAACAAAGGCAATAAAAACACATTAGGGCTGGCCAGGCAGTGACCTGGGGAGAATGGGGGTACACAGATCAAATCATGACAGAAAGGGAACAAAGGTAATAAAAACGCGTTGGGCTAGCTGGGCAGTGACCGGACGGTCACAAAGAGGACACAGCGACAGTTTTCCCCAAGGGAAGTGTTCCCTTCTGAATATGGTGCATATGGAAGTAGGCACTTGATTGTTGGCACTTAGGGCAAGGAGAACAAAAGTGACTGCTGTCTAACTTTTATCATAATTGGAACCTTTCGTGAGAAAGACTGCAGGTTTAGTTGTGCAAGCATTTACCTAAGAAATGATTCCTGCTTTTGCTTTGTGGGGGAGAAAAGAAACCTTTCTGATAGACAAGAGATGCATCTGTAGTTCTGAATATGGCAAATGAATGTGATACAAAGAGGTGATGTTAACACCAGACTTACCATGTATTTCTGTCATTCAACCGCTAATAAGTGAACTTTAGAAGAGACAGAAAGTCTCTGTTAGGCCAGAGGGCCTTTTTATTCTTCAAAATAAATTAAGTTAAATTCAAATGAGATTTAAATAGTCTTGTTAATTCCCACTTCATCCAAACCAGTTGTCTAATTTCTAAATTAACTCACACAGTCTGTATCAGGGAGAATTGTACTGCTGAAGAACGTCAGCAGGAGTCAAATGCAGTTCTTTCACTTCAATCAGGTAGCTCTAAAAAAATCTTTAAAAGTGAGGCTGCAAACCCTGTATAGTCAAAACAGATTACTTGTTGCTAGTATGACAATACTAACCATCAAGGATTGCATCCTGGATGCTCTTGCTTTAGGTAGGTGTGCCAACACTTCCTCGACTGGCTGCTTACACAGAAAGCCTCAATGTGATGCTAATGTTCTTTACTCTTCTCCTTCCCCTATTAAGTTCCTTCTGTAGCTGTATACAGAGAGTTGGTAGAAGAAAAAAAAAAATAGTGTAATGAAGAATCATAGACTGATGGGGCTGGTAATAAATCACAAGCTTTTTGTTTCTATTTAGAGAAGTTGTGTTTAAAAATAGCAGTGCAGCAATCTTAGGCCACATAGAATGCAGTTATGACTTTTGAAAATCACTTGGCACTAAAAAAATACAGGGACAGATTAATAGAATTTATTAGAAAGCGATTGAGGATTAATTATCCCTGCCAGCCCCTTCATCCTCCTTCCTATTTTACTCTCTTATTAAGATTCCCCCAGTACTGATGCCATCTTCATAACTCATTCCTGAAGTCACCTGAGAGCAGTGCCATGTGCTGTAATTACTGCTCGGCATGGCCCTGTTTCCCTAGGAGCTAATCACCTGAACACAGGAACACAGTCTGCTCTGGCTGCACTGCTGGGCTGGATAACAAGGGGGAAAATCTTACTCTTGTCTCTTGATGATTTTTGCATTTTACTGCTCATTTAAGCAAAGGGAATCAAAAAATGCAATTGAAATAATACACATGTGCACACATCCTTTGTGGCTGAAAAGGACAACCCTGTTAGTTCTGAAAGAATCAGAGGAAATCTGTCAGTGATACTGCCAGCAGTAACATTGCAGCAAGCTTCAGTATGGACTTCATGGTTTAAAAAGTTTTGATTTTTGTTTGGTTTTTTTGGGGTTGTTTTTTTTTTTTTTTTTTTTTAATTAGGATATAGTTCAAAGAACTATTGGTATCTCTGGATCCCAAGAAAAAGAGTAAACTTTATTCCTTCTTCCTCACCTAGGGATGAGCATCAGGACTTCAAGGAGGAGATGAGGCGATTGAAAAAGCTCCGTGGGAAGGAAAAACCAAAGAAGGGGGAAGGAAAGAGAGCTCTCAAGAAGAAATAGTGCTGCTTGAACAGTGTAACTGACTGCTCTGGAAATGCTGGGGAATGGCTGGAGAAGGCTTGGCATGTGGGCTGTGTGTGGGGCACAGGAAACACGCTGTGAAATTGTGGACTCCACCCTGGGAATGCACTTGGGTCTTTGAAGTTGTACTGGTTTTGAATTTCTATACTTCAAATATACTGTATATTGCAGCACAGTAATAAAAGAAAAAGTGCTCAGTGTTTTTCTTGAAACCACCTGTAGCTGTTTCAGTTTTTCTTGATCTGGAAATTGTTTGCTTTTCACTGTCTGTTTTACTTGTATTAATATCAACACTGTTTTATGTGTGGCCACAAAAAACCGAGGATTCCTGCTGCTGCAGCTGCTTGTCAATCTTACCTTTACCTGTTATAATTAGTTTCATTTCAGGTAACTCTAGTGCTATTTTTTCAAGGTTTTTAAAAGTTTTTAAGTTTTTTAAGTTGCTGTTGCACCCTGTTGTTCTGTGCTTTTCACTCAACAATACTTCCCAAACCACTGCCTGCCCACAGCACTCTCATTGTACCCTAAACTTTTAGATGCTACAACAGAAGAGGCTGAAATGTTAACTAAATCCATATAATAATGGAACTATTATATGCAATAATTCAATTTTAAATATTTTTTACAGTAAACTTATTCTGATTGCTTGGAAGACATGTATGAAGCACTACCTAAGATAATCAACATTTTTATTAGCATTCATTAGGGGTTTTATCACTAGGCTCCTTTGGTTGCTAATATTAATCATTGGTGGATCTACATAAATTTGTAACAGCTCAACAGCTCTACCTCACCAAGGTTATTAATTAAAGAGGTACTGATTGTGTTAAAAGGTGTTTCTGGTGAGCTGCATGGTTCTTGTTCAGTGTCCATACTTCATGTTACCTGCTTTTCTAAGTTCTAAGAGGAGCTGATTTTAGGAAATCTGCAGTGTTGTGGGAGAAGCACCTGAGCTCTCACCACAGTCAAACAGATGCTGTAGAAGTTAATATTTTATATGCACTGCTCTGTACTGCAGTGGTAAGTTCCTTATTCTAACTTAAAATTCTATTAGTAACTTGGAACTTTTGCTCAACTGTAATGTGCTTAAGCCATTTTTGTGTTGCGTGTGTTGTCTGTGGGTTGTGACCTGTCTGGTACTGAAGTACCTGGAGCCTGTTGTGGCCCACCAGGAAATTTGTGGTTCCTGGGACATGAGCATGCAGCTGAGGAGAAGGGTCTGGCTCCCTTGAACTCACCTTTGGGAAGAAGGGCACCATGGACTCACATTCTGGGCAGGAAAGAGAATTACCCAAGTAGAAAAATTGCTTCTGCCTGACACTTTCTGGTTAGGAGTGTGAGGAGTGAAAAGAAGGATCCATTCTGAACCTCTTCAGCAGAGCTACTGCAGCAGCTCTGCACAGCTCTTGATGCCTTCTAAAATTAAGATAAATAAAAATGTTTTCCCTGCTATTTCAGATGAAAAATCAAAACCATCTCTTCTGGTGCTGTGAAACTCTTAAAGCTTTCATAATGTAAACATGCAAGGGACCAAAAAGTGTGCGTGCATCAAAAAGGGAATTGTGGTTCTGTAAAGGAAGTATGAATGGCCTTAAACTTGGTTATGAGTAACTTATAGCAATATATAAAATACTTGTGCAACATGATGGAACTGATAGAAGTGCCTGTGAAGTAGGAGATGTGAGACAAATGGACTGAATCATTGATTTTCACCTTTTTTGTGCAGCATTTACAAAAGCAAATGGATGGAGGAAAATAAAGAACAACTGCTTTCTGAAAAAGTATAACTACAAGAGAGGTTGCTCTGCCTACTTTTTCATGATTTTTCTTCTGTAATACTATTTTGCTAGAATTTGGTCTTTTCAAAAATGGTTGTTTCCCTTCCCCTAAGTCTTCAGCCTAAAATAATGATGACTCAGCCAGTATTGGAGCATATCCTAGTGTTAGTATAATCCATTGCTTGCTGGGAGCATTAGCATAACTATTTTGTTCCAGAAAATACAGCCTTCTCCTTTCCATAGCTGGGATAGAAATAAGCACTTTCCTACCTCCCTTCTAACCCGTGCTCTGTCATTTAGTAATAGGCATGGCCTGAAGAAGACTGCATTTCATGAATCACAGGGACTAGACAGACTGGGAGTCAATCCTGAAGCATCACAGCAGGTATAATGCAGTAGGAGTACTTAGGGGAGGAAGGAGAGTTCTGGCCACATTCTGAAGGGTAAGGATAGGAACATTTATGTTTTATACAACTATTGGTATGATGGTGTTTTATGTACATCCATTTTATGTACAAATTACCAAGTTCAACTAGATCTTTATTTTCAGTTTTCCCCTTAAAATGATTTTTTTCACCATTGAAACTGCTGTGTCTTGTTACAAAATTCACTCTTTTCCTGAGGAAATGAACTGACTGCCCTCACAAGAAGTATGTTTTAATTCTTGATCGGAATAAACCTGGTTAGCTGACCTCCAAGGGGCTAACTGAGAGTAACAACTAACCTCTTCCCAATCCTGAGCAGCTTCATTAAGTGCCCCTGTTTCTTTATTTTGCAGTGCTGTAGCTATGCCTGTCTTTAATTAGACTCTGGTATGATGTATTCATAGCTGCTGAGCACTGCTGTGATAATCACAAGCTATTTTGTAAACAGGCTGACCCAGTTGCTGTATATATCCTATAGGGAGTGCAGCTATTGCCAGAACCTCTTACTATTGCAAACCCTGCAGACAGGCAGAAGCTCACTTGCATGTGACTGTACTTTGTAATGGTGGAAAGAAAAAAAAAAATCCTCAGTCTTGCTTTCTGGCAGTGTGTTGAAATATCTGTGCTCTGCTCAGAAAAGTAATAACTTAAACAAAGTTTCTCCTAATGTGGAAAGAGTCTGTTCTACTTATTAAAACAGCATGCTGGGTTTGCACAGCTCAGAGTGAAATGCACCTGAATTTCTCTAAGGTTTTAGATAAATGCTTTGTCTTGCTTGCCTTTGCTTCCCCAAGAGTAAAATTAGAATAATGATCACTTGGTGAACAGCGTCATGAGGTTAAGCTGCTTCCAGGCTGGGAGTTTACCCCAGGAGAACCTGCCATGGGCAGCTTAGTCTGGCTCCTGGGTTGCACTTGGAGCTCTGTTGGTTCAGAGACATGGTTCTGTGCAACAGCTGAGGACATTTTTAACACATAAGATAAGGTGTGCTATGTTACTTTGCTGTTCTACTTTAGATGTTTAAAATGTCAAATGCTGAAAAAAGTCTTGGTTTGGTCAGAAAGTAAAAAAAAAAAAAAATCACAGTTATTTCTTAAACTATAAATACTTTTGAAAATTTGAAGTATCTGTGTACTTCTTCCTCTACTACTTTGTGTTTGAAGGCTATTTTAGGATAATTTTAAAAAAACAATCAACTGAAAAGATTTACAAATTTAATGTTTTATGATTTTATGTTTTTGAAAAGATTCACAAATTTGAAAGGCTGCTTTGATGAGGGAATGACTGTGTTTTGTGTTCCTTCTTTTAAAGCAGAAAGGATAATATGCAAGGAAAAGAAATGCTATGGGGATCTCAGATCAATTTCCTTAAAATCAGTTCTCCTCTGTAACTGGTTGTGGAACTTCTTCTACAGTCCTTTGGCAGTAGATTCTGAAAAGAAAATCCTTCAAGGGGACATTTTCTGTTCATCATCTTGATACTGAGTTGTGTAAGAGCAGAAACTCTTCCTGGTTAACCTCCTGTAGGTGCAGCATCATTTCTCTAAACTGTCCAAACAACAATGGAAAATTCAAAGGTTCTAATAAAAACTTAAGCACGAGGCAAGTAAGAGAAAGCAGAAATGAGAACAATACCCTTATCATAAATCCTAGAGGTAAAAGTTGAATTATGTGTGAAGGCCAGGTATCTCAAATGGATCTTTCTGTGCCTGTACAGCTGGGGTAGCATGAAAAAGGTGGTTTTGTCTTTTCACTTCTTTCTTTTCCTTGTCCTTTTCCTCAAGCGTAATAATAGTAGTAGTAGTAGTAGTAGTAGTAGTAGTAGTAGTAGTAGTAGTAATAATAATAATAATAATAATAATAATAATAATAATAATAATTAGTGTCTTGAGTACAAGGAGGAAGGAACAGACAGGAAAACATCTGAAAGAATTTCTTGTGAAGGCTCAGTCACAGCAGAGCACAGCAATAATGTGTTCAAATGGGGAGGAGCATAACTCTAGACAGATGTTAGAGGGACATCACGACCACACTGGCTGGGAAGTTATTTAGGGTTGTCTAAGGGGATAAATATGAAGTCAACAGCATGATGATCATGACATCAAAGTGTCTTTATGCATACTGTGTTGAATTGTTCTGGGTGGAATACTGGGGAAAATTCCACAAAGTGAAATACTTAGAAAAACTGAGAAGATTCCCAAGAAGAGGGTTTGGTTTATGTTGTCTGAGTCAGGCAGAGCTGGGCTGAGCCAAGTGTTATAAAATATAGCACTGAGACTACTTCTCTCCTGAGCAGGAGGAGGCAGACTGGATGAGCTAATACATTTCCTCATATCATAGCTAGGTCTTTGAAAACAAATCTCACCAAGAGCTAAAAAAGGATTTTTATATCCATTAGGTTTTCTCTCTCTGCTTGAAAGTACTTCACTTCATCCCAGAGCTCCTGAAGCTGTTTGTAAATATTTCATAGAGTTCAGAAGGTCTCTCTCACTTCAGTTGTTGTTTCTGTGTGTCTGATGTTTGCCTCATGGGCTGCTTCAGTAAATAGGCTTTTAATGGGTTTAGGAGCAAAAAGCACCTGAGGTCCAGAAAGTCTAAAAGCCATCCTACTGCCACACACAGTGAGTGGTGTGTTGCTGCAAATATGTAATTGTGAGTGTAGCACATCGCTCTGTTTCCACTACAGTCTTGCCTGGATAAAAGTGAGTTCACTTGCCTCCCACCTTTCAAAACCAGATCTCTAAAATGTGATTCCAGGTTAAAACATCTCCAGAAGTGGCCTCACTTTAGAAGCTGCATAAATACTGAGGATCTCCTGCTGGTATCAATGGGACTTACCTCTGTGTAAAGGTAAAGCCAATGCCAGCCTTTGGCTGATAGCGGTCTCTTAAAGACAAATCCTCATCTCTCCAAGACTCTGTGGTGTCTGTGCACGCCAAAGGCACTTCCCCAGTGACATTCCCTAGCTGGACCCAATGATCCCTGTGGGTTCCTTCCACCTCAGCATCTGTGATTCAGTGTGGATCAGAGTTGTGTAAGGCTCTCTGGGTGCCATGCATTGGTTTCTGCAGAGAAGAGAGCTTCAGTGGCTCTAGGAGAGCCTCATGCATGAGGGACTGTGCTGGCATCTGGGTGATGATGGTGACTTATTTACAACCAGCCACCACTACGGACAAGGTGAGACACATCTAATTTCTGTACTTGCATGCAAAGGAGTCTGTGCAACAGGCAGCATCAAGCTGCTGCTCAGAGTGCTCAGAGGAGCAACAAGCAAGGAGGGTATTGCATTCAGTATTGACCTGGCTGGTTAACAGGAAGTTCATTGCATCTTTTTAAATTATGTGCAGGTAAGTATTGTTCATGAGCTCTAAACATCACAAATGCTTTCTAAGTCAAGAGCATAAACTGAAAAGTGAGAATTAGGCTACAGAATGTCAGGATTGTTACTGGCAACTAGAAAATAACCCTGTAGCCTCCTTATTTTTCTTCTTGTGCACTTACTTCTGCTTATATGCTGCGATGTTTGCCAAAATATTGCTCTGTTGCCTGACACCAATAAAGCCAATGGCATGGTCTGTCTCTGTATTTTCAAACTCAAGTTGTTTGATAGCATCTTCAAGTTAATTAATAAATATTATTGCCCTCTGAGGACAGAGAGTAAGGTATTGACTAGGCATACAAACCACTTAAAAATCAGATGAAATTAAGACCTAAGCTGGAGTCGTTGTCGTGGTTTCACCCAAGCTGGCAGCTGAGCCCCACACAGCCACGCACTCACACCCACCCCAGTGGGATCAGGGAGAGAACTGGAAGGATAAAAGGCAGAAAACTCATGGGCTGGGCTAAAGACAGTCTAATAGAGAAAGCAAAAGAATAACAAGGAATTAATTCACTGCTTCCCATGGGCAGGCAGGAACTCAGCCATCTCCAGGAGAGCAGGGCCCCATCCCATGTAACAGTGACTTGGGAAGAGAAATGCTATCACTCCAAATGTGATCCTTTTTTTTTCTCTTTCTCCTTCCTCCTTCCCCCCTCTTCCTTCTTTCCCCCACCTTTATATACTGAGCATGATGTCATATGGTCTGGAACATCTCTTTGTTCAGTTCAGGTCACCTGTCCTGGCTGTGTCTCCTCCCAACCTCCCAGTCACCCTCAGCTTCCTCACCAGCCTCACAAAAAGCAGAAAAGGCCTTGGCTCTGTGTAAGCCCTGCTCAGCAATAACAAAACCATCTCTATATTATCAACCCTGTGTTCAGCACAAATCCAAAACACAGCCCCATACCAGCCACTGTGAAGAAAATGAATCCTCCCCTAGCCCAATCCAGCACAGTCATGTAGAACACCCCAGAGGGGGGTAACAGAACTTGTGTTCTTTTACCAAAACAAATGTGTCTTCCAGAGAAAGAGGTCTCATATCCAAAAGGAATAACCACATCCAAGAGCCTTCAGCAGAACTGCAAGCTTCAAGCAATCCACAGCATCAAAAGCATTGAGAGGCCATTGGCCACTGCACCAGAAATTTTGTCTGTGGCCAAGGGCATACTCAGAGGAATGAGGATAGAGCAACATGGTTAGGAGACTCCTAATTCCCACTTGCTTGGTGAGCAGCTTTCTTTTACAGGAGAGACTAAATGTGTGTGAGGCTTGTGTTGTCTTGGTGGCAGTGAGGATTAAAAGACAAGGACGGATTATGAATGGTGATACTGACTCTGTCAGCAAAAGACTCTGATGTTTAACATGCAGGACATGCATGTATTACAATAAAAGCATTCATTTACAGAGGTTATACATCCTATCTGACCTATTCCTGAAGAACAATAACTCTTAAAACTCCAGCAATGTGGAATATTGTCCTGAGAAACCTGATATGTCACCATGTTCTCGCTCTCCCACATCAACGCTGTAGTTTCTGTATCGGATTCCTGTTATTGATTTAGATTTTTTAAACTCTTGAAATATCCTTTCTTCAGGCCAATACCAACCCTAATGGATTTTTTCTGCTCTGAGAAGAGGCTAGAAACTGAAAGGTGCAAGTTAGTATCTAAACTTTTATTAGATCAGAGATGTAGATAGTCACCAACATGTCTGTGAAATGCTAGAGATTCAAATAACAGCAGGTTAGGGGAAGCTCAGCTACTCTGGGTATTATGAAGGAAAATCCTAAGACCGGAACATAATTGGAACAGTCATTTTCTGAACAGTAAAATTATTTGATTGAGGTGGTATCCTTTCCTGCCCTTTCTTGGAACACACTCAATCACATTAGTGGGGGTTTTTGTGCCTAAATGGGATGGGTTTGAGTTGTAAAATGTGATTATTCACACTAGGATAATAATGTGAGGCATATAACACTGTTTAGTCCTTAAAGCTGATCAGCTTATCACTGTCCAACACAAAGGACTCAGAAATCAGATACCTGAGCAAGCTGAATGTGTTAAAGCAGTGACCAGGGATGCTATGGGAACAGGAGGGTCTGGACTAATCTTTGCAAACATGAGATGTGGACCTGGTTTTAGTAAAGTACATCAGGCAGGAAAACCAGTGTTCCTTGCTCCTTTGTTTCCCTGTTTTCATCTGCTTCTTGTTTCCTAGGAGAGCTGCATCTTTTTCTCCAGTGTCTACTTGGACTGCATTCTCCCTCCATCTCATCTTTTACCCCCTCCCTCCCCTTCCTTTTCCCCTGGCTGCCACTTCTGTTCCCTTCATAGTGGTTTCAGGGCTCCTGCTGTCACTTGAGGGTCCCTCAAATGCCACATAGGTGGGTATTTACACTGCTTTTAAATAAATGTTAGGTTTTTTCAGTTTCCCCCACAGGGACAAGAGTGAAGGCTGGAAGCAGCAGGGAGAACAGCAGAGCACTGCAAGGCAGCATTCACATGGTGGGCCCCAAAGTCCCAATCTAGAATAGGCTATTATTTTTATATAAAATAAAATAAAATAAAATAAAATAAAATAAAATAAAATAAAATAAAATAAAATAAAATAAAATAAAATAAAATACAGCTTGTTAGGTCAACATTGCTTTTAATGGTAGAATGAAAACTGAGTTAAGAATCTGGTGGATTCACATTTTTTTTCCTTGTTTTCCCTACTCCTGTTTTACTGACAGTCTCCACCCATCCTCATTGCTTCTACTCATGTATTTAACTCAGAGGCAAAGAGCTATGAAATCTCCATCAGCTGAAAAAATCACAGGTAAGAGTGTTCAGCAGCAAATTCAAATCACCATCTGAATATTATCTAATTTCACACTGAAAGTTGTGAATGTTTCAGGTTTAGCAGTGTCACAGAATGATAAATGTCCTGAACTAGTTCTCAGGAAGTTCCAAAGGAAACAATACATATGCTCTGTACTGGAATAGTTTAAAGTAAAGGAAAAGGGGAAAAAAAACCAAAAGGAAAAATCAGCCTTGTTTTTTCTATCGCCTCAAAGTGGATCAATCAGACAGCAATTCCAAGAAAAATGAAAACATGTATAGTATATCTTAGAGTGGGAGAGATAACAAACTGCTATAGGTGCTAAAGAGCTGCAAAAGAAAAAAATTATCTGGATTATATCCTTAAAAATATTTCCTACATTCTTTTTCTGGAAAGCAAAGTAATTTTCTTAGGTGTGTATTATTCTGACTAGTAATCAAAAAATGACTGAACTCTGGACAACAGCCTAATTTTTGTTCTGCTTCATTTTGTTCTGCTTTTCCATCCAAGGTAACAGGAACACAACTGGTGTCATTAGAATCTGTGTTTTTACAAATTATCCAGACTTGTATTTCTGCTGGTATTACTGAGAATTTAAACAAGCACTTTCAAATGTGCATGGGCCAAGCACAAATGCTACAATTTACAGGACAAATACTGTCTTTTCAGTGCATGAAAAGGCTCAGCAGTTTTTGAAATTTGGATAAATTTTAAGGGCACTTCAGACATCCTGAGTTGAAGGTGTATCAAATTTTCACACCACTTTAAAAAAATCATATCAATTATCACACCAATATACACATCTTGTAATTGTTTTGATTAAGAAAGTGGAAGGCTGAGGTTTTTGAGATACTGTCTTCTCTTAAGAGTATATAATAAAGGAGACCAAGATTTAGTTTTATCTAATATTTCTTTTGGATATTCACATTTTGGAGCATTTAATGAAGATCTTATAAAGTTTTGGTGATCTGTTGTGGGTTTTTGGGTTGTTTGTTTGTTTGTTTGGGGTTTTTTTGTTTGTTTATTTGGGATTTTGGGTTTTTTTTGTTGTTTGTTCTTTGGAGTTTTTTTGATTGGTTGGTTGGTTTGGTTTGGCTTTTGGTTGTTTAGTTGGTTTTTTTTGAGAAGAGATGAAGTGTCCAAATGTCACAATGAGACAGCTGCTCTCAGGTAATCACATATACATACATATATACATATACATTTTCTTACTGACTGCTTAAAAGATTGTTCTCTGAAAGTGCAGGTGTTGATTAGATCAGACAAATGTTCTGGTGGTGGGCAACGTAGGTGGAGAGTCTTGGGTCTTTTAGCAGCTGGATTTGTTTTCTCATTCAAATCAAATTAATTTAAAAAATTCTGAGGAGGATCAAACCCCAGTGCATAACCAGGAGTTTGGTGGGAGGTGGCAGGTTTTTACATTTACAAGTTTGCATTACCTGCTGCAATACCAGATAAACTGGCTGTGCTGCATTGCAGGAGTTAACCAGCCAGTGGCCCACAGATTTGATAGCAGAAACCTGCCTTTCACATCTAGGTTGTAATTTGATTTTGACCTATGTTGATCATGAAAGCTAGTCTCTGTAAAAGGTGTTGATGATATCAATTATCACTAGATAGCATTTCATATCACCAAGAAATAGCTACAGTTATTAACTATTTATCTTTCATCAGGATCAAGCAGAGAGACCAAGTAGCCACCATGTGAAGGAGTAGAAAATTCCATTTGTCACTAGGTGTGGATTCCCCCAGTCAAAAGGAAAGCATAGTATGAGTAGTAGATTTCTGTCTCTTTCCTACACAAAAATCTTTTAAAGTACTTCTTAGGTGTTTGGTTTTTTTTTTAATCTCATGTATTTCTGGAGGCAATTCTGCTGTGTTTCCAGTATTGGACATGACTGCTCAGTATCAGAACTGCAGCTCTTCAGTGGAACATCAAATGGGACAAGAAAGTCTAGCAGAATTCAAAGTGAATGCAAATCTACTGGAAATAATCAGAACCTCAAAAGAAAGAGACCCAACACCACTAAAAGCAATGGGAAAGGTATTACAAGTTACAGATTGATAGTAGTCTACTAATTCCACTGCTGGGGTTATGCCCTGGACATAAATTGCTTGGGGAATTAAAAAAGGCTTTGACTACATTTTGTAGAGGGATAGAATATAAGAAAATAAAGACAGTGTAAAAAGTAATCTTACCCCTAAGGAGTTGCAGCTGGGCCAATTATCAAAGATTAGGAACAGGCCTGACTTTAACAGGCCACAGCTGTAACCAATGGGACGAAGATGTTATAAAAGAGTGGGGTGGCTGGGTGAGAAGGGAGCTGGAGTCATTTGGCTGCTTTGTGAAGAAGAAAGAGTCAGTGCTCTGAGGAGATGCCCATGAGAAAACACCAAGAAGGTATGAACTTTTGTGATAAGGAGACAACAGTATGGAACCCCTGCAATAAGATGACAATATTCTGTACATTGAGATTAATTATCCCTTGGTAAAAACTTCATGGAAATGAATGGCCTTACGCTGTTAGTTAACCTCTATTACTCTTTTGGCTTTTCCACAACAGGCTATGTGCTGAGAGAGCCATCTCCCATTACCTCTGCTGCCTTTTCCTTCAGAGATCCGAGAGATTTGTCCCAGTGTTCGGTCCTTAGCATGGGTGTTATTTTCCAGAGTTTGTGAGCATTTTTTCACTACCATTCCACATTGCTGCCACGTAGCAGGAATTGCTGATAATTATCCTCTTCATTAATGTGGCTATTAGAGAAACTTCTAAACTTGGCCAACTGCTTAGTCTGTGCATTTGGTTCTTACATACTTGTGCAGCCTTTCTGTTGACTGCACTGCAGGGCTCCAGCCATAGCAAACCCCAGCTCCTCTCTTAGCAAGCATAGCCTGTGAAAAAATCAATTAAAAATCCATTGAAATATTAAATTGAAGTTGCATTTATTTACCAGTTGCAACACTGCCAGTATTGAACTGCATTTGAAGTGCTTTTCCACAGCCATGGCCTGCAGTGTGAAAGGTGAAATACAAACCTCAGTTCTCTCACCAGCAATGTACGCTCAGAGCTTATGTGGTTACACGTTCACAATTGAAGTGAAACAAAGATAAGGATCTTGCACTTGCACCTTTCAACCTAGCGTATTTTAGCTGGCTACCATTAAATACATCAGGCTGTGTTAGAACAGCCTTTCTCTCAAGTCCTGCTGCTGCTGTTCTGGTGCATCAGCCTATCTTTGCAATGCACTCAAATACAGTTGCCGTTTTTTAATTTATAATTAAGACCTTTTCAGCAGGAAAGCAGCTTAAACCACCTGATTTAGCAGGTGTTTCATGCGTGTAAGCAGCATTTCCATGGGTGTGGCACACAGGGATTAGACACAGCTCGAGGCTGTACTTGAGATGGGAACACTCGGCCGGTCTAGGGAGCGATGGCACCGGGCAGAACGGGGGAGCAGCTCTGGGGCACGGCAGTGGTGTCCCCGAGAAGGGATCCCGGTGTCAGAGCCGGGCATCGGAGCAGATCCGGAGCCAGAGCCGACCCTTCCCTGGCGTGGAGCGGCTGTGTGAGCACAGCACGGCGGGGGCAGCCAAGGCCTGAGGGGCTGTCAGTGGGAAACCACGCTGTGGTATCGATCCCAGGACCCATTATTGCAGTTATCACCGGGGTCACAGCCCGCAGGTGACCCTGGCAGTGTTCAACGAGCCTGTGGCTGCCGCACGCTGCGTGTCGGGGAGGATTCACCCCAGAGCCGCAGCGCTGCCGTGCGCCGAGGGATGCCCGGCATCCCCTTCGTTCTCCTTTGAATTCCACCGGCACCCGGGGTTTCCCCGCTGCCGGGAAGGACCCGCAGAGTCCCCGGCAGCGGTGTCCAACTCGGTACCTCAGCCGGCTGTGCGCGAGGCTCCTCCTGCCCCGGCATTCCCTTTCCCGCTCCCGGGGCCGGCCCGGCGGGGGCGGCGCCGCCATTGCGCTCCCAGGCCGCCAGGGGGCGCTGCGTCGGCGGCGGGCGGGGAGGGGGCGGGGCCGAGCCCACGTCCGAGTTCCCAGGGCGACGGGGCGGTCGCGCCGTGACGTCACGGTGCTTCCCGGTGACGTCAGGCGGGCCCATGCGCCGTGGCCGCGGCGATTCTGTGTGACGTCACGAGGCCGGCCGTGACGCGCCGGCGGCGCTGGGAGCGGGCCGGGACCGCGCTCGCCGCCCGCCCCTCGCACTACGGGTCGCGGCTGGGGCCGCCCCGGTGGCGGGGACGCGGCCGCCCCCGGCCCCGCCCTCGCCCCGCCGCTCCGGCCCAAGATGGCGGCGCTGAGCAGCGGCGGCAGCGCCGAGGGGGCCTCGCTCTTCAACGGGGACATGGAGCCCGAGCCGCCCGCGCTCGGCGCCGGCTACGCGGGGGGCGGCAGCGGGGACCCGGCCATCCCGGAGGAGGTGAGGCCACGCGGCGGCCGCCGGCCCCCGGGGCTCGGGCCCGGCCGTGCCGGGGGCGGCCCGTGCCGGCGGGGGCAGGGAGCGGGGGCCGCGGCGCGGAGGGCGCGGGGCCCGGCCGGGCTGAGGGCGAGCCCCGCTCGGAGCCGCCGCGGGTGCCGCGTCCTGCCAAGGTGCCGTGCGGGGTTTTGCCATCGGTTCCCCCCGGTGGCTTTGAAACACTCGAAATGCGTTTTAAAGCCGAGGCTGGGCTCGGTTCGCTCTGCGGACGTGCCTTTTGTGGAGGTTTTTTGCACAAAGCGTCTTAGGAAATGTTAACGGACAGGGCACCGTGCAGGCAGTGAGGATGTCAGGCCTCTACTCGGTGTCTCTCTTACATACTTCCTGTGTTTTTGGGGCTTATTACTTAACTTCCCAATCCCACGGGGAGAGAGCGGTACTACCTGTTTTGCTGGGGCTGAAGTGTGAGTTGCGAGCGCTTCTGAAATGTTTTCGGAAGGGGGAAATAAACCGTGCGGCAACAACACAAGGTGCTTCGCAGATTCGAGCACTGTAGGCATCCAAGGCAGACCAACCTGCCAGATGCCATGCCTCGAGTCTGTTCTGGAGGTAAATACAGATGCCACAAGCTCTGCTGTTTTGTTCTCAGCCGTACCGGCTGGAGAGTGTTTCGGCTCAGCTTTCCCTGGAGTGTCTGTGCGGTTGGTGGGAAACCTCTCGTCTCTGAGCAGCCTTGTGGCCCTGCGAGGAGCCCAGCCCACCTGGGAGGCCTCTCCTTTCCAGCCTCCAGCTGGGAAAATGAGCTGGCTTGGACCAGCTGCTCCCCGAGGGGTCCAGTTTGATTCCCAAATCCCCAAAGATTGGGAGGGGGATTTATTTATCCATTTTATTTATTAATAGCGTACTGGATTATAGTGGAATTAGTGGGTTGGGAAGTTTGAGAAGTGCTAGAGCTCCTGCTGGGTGGATGGCCAGAAAGGAGAAGTAGGGAAAGAGTCCGTCCCTATGGATGTTGGCAAGATGTGAGGTTGATTCCTTCATCTGAAGGAGTTCCTGACTTACTTTCTTGCTGAAGGTATGCAAAATTCAGCAGTACACATCTATTTTACACCTACCCAGCATGGTGATTAAACACCTTGAGTAATGCCAGTCCAGTCTGAACTTTCCTGAGTAAGGAGAAACTCTCAGCTGGTTGAGAAACCCAAACACCTGAAGAGTGGGCTTTAACAAACGCACGCTTTTAGCAGCAAAGTGAGGCTGTGAAAAGCTTCTGAATTTCTCAGTTATTTCTGTCATTTAAAAAAATATGGAATTAATCCAATTACTGGTTTATACTGTGGCCCTTGAAGCAATAGCACAATACAACTGAGCTGCTTAAACTGAAGTATAGAAGAGAGGGAAAAGCAGTGGCAGGAGGCAAGAATTTTTTTATAGAACAATTTTCATACTGAAGGGGGTATTTGTGAAACTACTTTAAGTCACTTGAACTTCAAAAGTGTTTGAGACTGTGTCAGTCATTAGATTTACCATTACCAAATGGTAAATTACACAGTGTGGCTGCTTCCATCCTGGATGAGGCAGAGATAAGTGGTCCAGCATGAGGAACACCTGCTGAGCAGAAGGGTTAATGGCTTGTCAGTACAGGTGTAAGCATTTAGGAACTGTGTGGGGGATAGTCTTGTATTATTTAAAAACAAACTTCTTCTATATTGGAAATACTGAAACACATGGGTCTCAAGGCAGAGCTGGTTGTTGTAGAGTTTTTCTTTTCTGATGTGGTTTTGTTCTGTAGTTAACTAGTTCTTCCTCGAGTTGTAGGTAATTATGTTTTGTTTACTGTATAAGTGCACCTATTACTTCACCTGAACCTGTACCTTAATGAAGTTCAACCCCAAAAAATTGCTGACACAGTTAAAATGGAAACTATCCTTAATACTAAAACAAGCCAACCTAAAGTGTAAGGCAAGTTCAAAGTGACATAAGTCAGAGAAATACTGAAGAGCTTGTAACTGACTCATGGCTGTAATGTAAGTACATGTTCTAGTGTTTTGTTTCATTGTTTCAAGACAAGGTAAACCGGGGCTTTAAAGGTAACCTTGCTGTGGAAGCCTGTCAAGGAGCATGACCTTACTTATTTAAGGCAATACCTGAAAAGGTTCCAGCTCCTACAGTCTTTAGGGAATTGCAGTCCTGATTTCCAGAAGGCAGACCTTCAGTCCTGCACTCAGTTTCTGCTTTTAAAGGGGGAGCAGACAAGAATTTCTGACAGATGTTGAAGTCATCTTACACACCTTACTTGTATGTTAGAGCCCTCTGGTAAACGAGATGTTCTGTATTGAGATTGTAATCGAGTGCCCTGTGTTGGTTACAGCTACTTCACTGTCCCTTATGAATTCTCCAGGGCTGGGGCTTTGGAAAACAAATTTAAGCCACGTTGTTTAATTAATTACCAGCTCTTAGTCAAATAGTGATTTTTTATCTTTAAAAGTTGCTTTGGTAGCTAAAGTGCTGTTACTAAAAATCTTCTAATGATGAGTATTGCTAAATCTTTTTTCCCCCTATATTAAAATTCAGAGTTGGTTTGGGTAGTTGTCCATGCAGTCATAAAAAAAGATACAGGAAATGGCTACTTCTTGGAGACAGAAGGATTTGGGAAGAGTAGGGGCAAGTGCATTTAGAAGAAATTTGTTCCTCTTCCACTCCCTGTTTGGTTGCTGGTGCTGGGAGGCCTCGGGTGCGAGCTGGCCTCCACAGGCACAGAGGTTGGCTTTTTCCCCAGCATGAGTTCTCAGGACAAGAGATTGTTTGGATGGAAGGTTTTCAGAGCATTACAGGGTTGTTGATATAGTAAGGAGTGTGTGACAGCTGGGAGGAAAGGTTCTGCTCTTGTTGCTAGAGATTATTTACACCAATATTAAATAATTCAAATGGGATTTTCTGTACTCGGAGCTTTGTACCCTAAACTGCTCTTTGTAAGACAAAAATTACTCTGAAGGCTGTGAAGTGAGGGCCTGAGCTGCTGGGTGGTTGTTTTCTAGGCAGCAATGCTGGAGTTTATCCTGCATGAATATTAGTTATAAATTTAGAAACCTTAATCCTATGAAACAGATTTAAGAGTAAAATGGAGAATGGATGAAAAGATATATAAAATGAAGATAGATGAAAAGGCCCCTCTAACCTCACAATATGAAGTAAGTGATGGGTTCTCCTAATGTAATGTAGGTACATGAAGTAAAAGTGGGGTTGATTTTGTTGCAGTAACATTTAAGGAACCTATGGTGCTGGGTATTAGAGTATCTGTTTCTCTAAAGAGTTTACTATTAAGCATGCTACTTAGTTGGAAACTTGAAACCATATGAGTGGTTTTTTACTTCATTGCTTTTGTAGTTTTGGGAACACATTTTATGTTCAATCTCAATTACGTTTCTGTGCATTAGTATTCAGTGAGTGAAGTAACTTCATAGTTAGTGAATGACATCCTATTTAATTGTGAGGACAAGTTAAAGTGGAGCTGGATGTGAAGCATCTTGTAGCTATTATTCTGCAGTAGTATATCTCAAAAGATAAGTGAAATAATTGTTTCTTTTACATAGCATGGGGAAGGCCATGGTTAATACTGTCTGACTTTGGGTCACAGCTTTGAGAAATGCATGGTCTGGCTGAGGGGAGTCTAGAGCAGAATACTAGCAGTGATATAAAGTCTGGAAGGTCAGAGCTTTGAAGAAAGACTCAGTCAAATCTGAAGTTGTTGAAAAAAGACATGGAAATTGTCAAATCTGATGCAAAGAAGAATGCAAATAACTCGTTTGCCAGGCTTGTGGTGGTTACTGCCAGAAGTAGTGAGTTTATGTGGTAGCAGAGGAGATGGTTCCATGTTACCATGAGATGCTGTTCTTTATGGCTAGGAATAGTGAAGCATGGAAATAGACATTCTGAACTTATTTATAAGCTCATTAATAGACTGTTCATTAATAGACTGTCACCTCAACAGGCAAACATACATCAGGAGCGAGGGGGAAAGTTGATCCAGGTGTAAAAAAAGACAATTATTTTGGTAACCTCTCATCTTTTTTTTTCCTTAGGGTTTTTTATGATTTATTTCTGGCAAGGTGGATCGAACATTAGAACACAACCTTGAAATACTCAGGTTTACTGGGGATAGTAGAGATTTCTACTTAAGGTGTTTTTCCCAAAAGGGATAGGATTACCAGCTCTGTCCTGTGGTAGCTTGTTTGATTACACAAAACTTGCTTAATAGTGTGGTGGCTCCTTCTGGAAAGTTGTGATGTCTTGGGAAGCTTGTTTCTTATCTCTGTGGATATCCACAAACTCGTTGGGAACAAAATGTTTAGTACTGATTTTTTTTTCCTGACTTACAGTCTTGCTTCTTAATTCCCATTTCTATTTTGTTGTAGTTGTTAAAGACCTCTTATTTTTAAAGCTGTTCTAATAATACCCTTCTTGACACTTGTTTAGCCAGGAGTGGCAACTCTTTTGTTGCATGAAGTTAAAAATACTGTAGACCAAATGCATTTTGGGTTTTGGCTCTGTTTTTTGTTTGGTTGGTTTTTTTTTTTTTTATTGCAGATATCTTTTGATGGCAGCTATCTTTTTAACATAAACTGATAACCCCCAAGTTTTCTTAAGGCTGTAATATTCCACTTTGTAACAAATCTGTAGTTCACTTTAATTAATCATTATGTCTGTCAAAAATTTGAATGCTTGAAATATTTTGGAGGGAATTTGATTTAGAAAGATATCTAATTTTATTTGTACTTACAAGGGAAACAAAAGAAGGTTTTGATTGATCATGGAATTACTAATTCTCTTGCAGTCTAGCCTTCCAAGGAAAGTGTTTCAGGTTTAATGGAGGGGGTTTTCTGAAACACAGTTTTTTTGGCCAAGCGCAAGTTTTATTTTCAGTTTGAACCACTGGCTTCTGAAGGGTGGTGAAATGTACAATGTATCAGAAATGCCCTGTCATAATTGTAGTCCCTGTGGTGTCTGCTGCTCCCTGTCCCTGCAGTTTGAGCTCAGTCAATCAAATGGTGCTCTGACACCCAGAGCTGCAGGGTTTGCCCTTTGCTGTGCCCAGGTCACCCCTCTCAGCCAGACCTACTCCCTTGTGCCCCCTTGGTGCCACACAGGTCCTGTCCTGAATTGGCTCCACTCACTGGTACTGAAGAAAATCAGCACTGCTTTTGCTGCAGTAGTTTTCTGCAAACTCAGTGAGTGGAACCTCCTCAACATGAAGAGCACCCAATGAGTTCTAAAACGAAGTGAGACACTTAAGGAATGTGGTTAGGGGGAGTAGTGGTAGTAGTATGGGGGGTGGGTGTGTGTGTGTGTCCCCTTTTCTGTTTGGTTATTATAAATAATCTTTGTCCCATAAAACTCCATTGGAGCCTAAATTTTATATATTTGAATGAGAAGTTGTGCTCAGAGACTTCCTTAGCTGGACTTGTCAGGCTTAGGTCCTGATACCTCAGACTTTATGGTCTTGAGCTCCCCCTCCCAGGTTGTAAGAATCTTCCTTGGTCTCTCTGGAGCCCTTCTGAGCATGCCTTTTACAGAAATAGGATTGCATGCCGTAGCTCTGCCAGGGATGTGAAGGTGTCTGTGAGCTTCTTGTGTAGCAAGTGTACGTTTCCAACAGCCTTGACCACGTGAGAGTTCTGGGTACAGTATTTCGTTTTGTGAGGTGTGAGATGGTTTTCATCATTTTCAACTGTTCACACATCTGTGTGTGAACACAGCTACTTTCTCACAGCTAGTGCAGGATACAGAAGTCAGCATGCAATACACGGCTTCTCTTGCTTCAGCTTTTTTATTCCACTTGCTCTTGAGCTTTTGGGGCGTACAGTGGAATCCTCCCAATCCTCCCTCCTGTGCACAGCTTCTTTGCAAGACGTTGAAATATGTATTCATTCAACTGACTCTCCCTTCTGTGGCCAGTGCTAAAGAGGGCTGGTTGATGCAGAATTGCATGCCTTTTCTTTTTTTTTTCCTCCTGCTTAAGCCCCTTGCTGCAAGTGTTTGGTTTGTTGCACCTTTTTAGCCTTTGTGAGTTTTGGGGGAGCAGCAACAGTGTCTTTCTTTATTCTGTTTCTAATTAAATTTTAGGAATGTGGACCCTAGCAAAAAAAAGTAAAACAGGCAAAAGTCTAATCTGTAACCCTTCTCTTTGACTGAAGGTGCTGCCAGTTCAGGCACAAGTTTTGAGGGAGCAGTGCTGCCAGATATCATCCCACCATGACACTCCCCAACCAACATGGGCATTTAAAATCAGAAAACAGAATTTCTCTTCAAAATGGAGCTTGTTGTGCAGTGCCAGATATAGTGCTCAGTATCAAAGGAATTTTCCACACTATCAGTATTAAATTCAGGAGATCATATGAGTTTGGAGCACTGAAGGGCGCTTTTATTTTTTTGAGGTACTGATCAAGTGAAATATTTTTGTGAGTTCTCCCAGTATACCTGCACAAAGCTTAGCATGAACGGGCAATTCAATTTCTACATGAAACCAACTTTGTTTAAAATCTTTCTTTGGGAGACAAGCAGAAAAGACTATTATTGAAGGATTGAACTTAGTTTAAAAATGCGTTGCATAACTAAGTGGTTAGGAATTTTTTGGGGTTTTTGACCCTAGAAAGGGGGATACAGGCTCTAATGTCTTGCTTTGTTATATAGTGAGGCCTCTTAAACAGTATCATTATTAGTAAAGCTGTTGTTAAATGCAGAGGTAAGTAATAAAACTCTCCAAATGCAGTTACATTGTGTTCAGGCAACATTGTCTGACACTTGGGGCACAGACATGGCAACTTAATTTTTTTTCTCCTTTTCATCTCAGATAAAGGGTTTGTTTTGAAGGTAGACATTTCTGGACTCAGAATAGTGTGTCTAGTTTTTCTCTCTCTAGTACAAGGTATTCACTGATGGTGTTTGAAAGCACTATAAAATCAACCTGAAATAAAATACGTTATTATAACTAAGAAGCTGATAGTATCTCAGTGTTTAGAACTGGATGGTTGTATATTGGTGCCTCAGTCTTTGATCTGGTTTTGAAAATTTATTCATTAAACTTAATAGGTCAAACATTCTCTCTAATAGGTTTAAGTAATGTAGATTTAAAGTGAGTCTTTAGTATCATCTGAGGTAGCTTTCAGAAAAGATTTCTTTAAGCATTCTATAATTCTTCCAGAATACAGTTTGTACTGTCTCTTGTGACATTTTTAAGCCTATGTAAATCATTGAGAATTGATGTAACTTTTTCCAGATTCTAGGTTAAGTAGTTAGTGTAATTTTTTTTTTTTTTTTTACTTTCCTAATTCTACAGTGTATGGCAAGGAGCCAGTTCTGCCTTTTAAATAATTTCATTTTCCAAGGTGGTGCTGGGGCTGCTAAGGCAGGGTGGTCTGCTGAGTAGAACACAGAATGCTGTTTAGGAGAAATGTGGTTTCTGTGGCAGTTCCTATTTGACTATTTCCTTTGACTAGGAGCACATTACTTGTGTTTTAAAAATAAAAAGAAAAAAACAAGTACATTTGCTCTATTTCAGCTTTTGAGATCTGTTTGTGATAAAAATAGGATACCTTAACTTCTTTATTGGATCACAAATATTTCTAAACAAGCAGAATATATTTGTACTCATACAAAAATTCCAGCTGTCTTTTACATTTTCTAATCAGTTGGTAGGAAACCGTGCACAATAATTACTATGGAGAAACAGTTTAATGGTGGAATATTGCAAAGTTTATAACAAATTATTTTATGGATTGATAATATGAACTTTTAAATAGGTGCTGATTATCTTTTCTGCCTAGTGTAATTAATTGTGTACTCTGGCAAGGAGAGAGAAGAATTAAGTTCTGTAGTTCAGCTGAAACTGAGTTTATTTGTTTTGTCATTTTAATTAATGTGACCGAAGCTGGTAAGAGCTCTACTGGACGAGTGTTTGCTTCTTATAGGCAATTAATGTAATTACCTGGCTGGTTCTTGCTTTCCATTACAAATGTGACTTTTCAGCTTTAGGTGTGCAGAGAAATAGTCTGGTGTCTTCATATAATCTTTCTTAAATGTCACTGATATATGGATTTAGTGTTATTGAGATTCTCTGGTAGTTACCTGGCTAAAGCAAAATTGCATTCTTAAGTGGGTTAGAAAATCTAGATAGTTTATTTCCTCTTTTATTTTCTTTTTTGATTTAAACCTGTTAGTGTGTAGGGAGAAGTTGTTGAATTCATGAATGTAATACAGTGAATTGTTCCTGAGCTCGGTCTGTGCATGATCCTCGTGGCTACTGAATTAGTATCCAAGTGAATAAGAGGGACTAGTGGTACTGCAATACAAAAGCCATGAAAAATATGGAATTAAGGATTTAGCTGTGCAACTGGTGGTTAATGACTTAAATGAGGGATACAGGCAGCTCTTATTTTTTCCACACACTGCTGTTCTACTGTGGTAGAGAACATTTGTTAACTTTCCTTTTTATAGTGCTTGGAGGCAAATTCTACTTAGCAGCAAGCAGTAAAGATGGCAGGGGATGGAAAAAGTGGGAGAATGAAAGAGAATTGAAACCTAAACAGAAAGGTTACTGCTTCATGGTAGCCTGAATCCATCTAAGTGTGAGCTGTAGAGAGGAAAGGTGACTTTTTCACCAGCTGAGATGATCACTGGGTCCTTTGCCAAGCTGTTTTAAGTACAGTAGACTGGCAGAAAGCTAACCTTGACCAAAAGAACAATTTTTCACTTGTTTAGCATACTGAAAGGGTTCAGCCAAAGGTTTAAGTTATGGAGAAAGAGTAAGGAAGAGAGCAGGAGTAAATAGCCAAGGACAATGTGATAATTGCAGCCACCATCTTGGCTGGTGTGAGCTGCAAAGCAGTCAGTGAGTGCCTAAGGCTCTTGGGTGGCTTCATTCTTACAGAGGAGCTGCTTGGTTGTGTTATGAGAATAGACTTCACTGAGCTTTATCCTTTACAGTTTTTGAATTTACTTTAAAATAAATTTTTAAACACTTGTAAGATGTAAGGAGCATTTGAAGTCTGAATTCCTTCGTTAAAGAGGAGGCAACTTAAGGGGCAAAGGCCTGTCAGGCTGAAACACTGTTTATTTGGCTTTAAGAGTACAGCTGAATGATGAGCAATTTAGTTTGTGTTTAGAACTAATGAAAGCAAAAGATATAGATTACTCTCAGTTGCAATGGATGGTTTGCAAGAAATGAGGGATAGTTTCTGCTGTGAATTCTTCAAAGATGGTACTTTGATACTTGAGTGTTAACTTAGTCAGATGTTGCCTAGTTTTTTGGAGAAGGGTGGAGGTTGTTGGGTGTTTGGTTTTGATTGAGATGGTTTTGTTCAAGAGGAGCAGTGTCAGATGCAGCTGGAACCTGCACTGCTAGTTACAAGTTAGTCTTTCCTTCATAAAAATTGCTACCTGTTAAATGGAAAATAGATTTTCATCTTGAAGCCTTTTTAATATTTCATTAACTGCTGTGCTTACAGCAGATGCTTGTTGATCACATTACTGTATTAATTGACCTAGTTATGATCCTAGTTGTCAGAGAGGGTGGTACTGAAAATGCTGCACCTCATCTTGAGGATTTTCCTTCCTAAATGTAGTCTTGTACATCTTCCCTAAGGCCATTTGTCATGAGTCTAGAAAGATACATTCATAGGCTCTTGTGGAAAAAGAGATTACAGGTCTTTTTTCTCTTGGCTACAGGTTCTTCTGTAGATATTGTTGTCTGTAACTTATTTATTAGTCTGAGGCTGTAAATTTTACTGACTCATTTTGAACTGCCTACATACAGACTTTGACAGTGTTCCATTGTTGGCTATCTCAGACATTTTAAAGGACCTATAAATAAAAATTATAGAAATGATTTGTTGAGATTTAAAAAGTTGAGCAATATGAACTAGGAAAGGCAAGCTTGATGTTGACCTTCATGTCACTTGCAGAAACTCTTATGTGAAAGCCATTGCAAGCTGGTTTTCAATTCAGTGAAGTTTTTCAGCTGTTGGTATTTGTCACGTTTGTTTAATATGAACTTTAACTGCACTGTTGGAAATGTAAGCATGAAGAGCTAGGAGAGTAGGAAAAGTGGGAAAATGAACACAGGGAATGCACAACTTGTGAGAAGCTTCCACAGAGAAATGGAGAGGAGCTTTAGCCTGGAGTATTGGAAGAAGGCAGGGACTCTCCCTCCCCCTGTCTGTGCTTGTTCCAGCACATGCCTGCAGGAAATGAGGAGCAAGCTTAGTAAGAGTTAAGAAGAGGACTGGGACTGAGATGAGTGAGGGGGGAAAATACCTGAAGGAGGTACCAAAGGGCAAGAAAGAGGCAACAGTGATTGTCAGCATAAAACTCAAACCCACATATTCTGCATCATATTATACAAATGGTTTTGTGGGCTGCCCTGGTATTAACCCCATTCCTATGTCCTCTTGCCTGTCTTTCAACCAAGCATCCAACTTTCAAGTTGGTTGATCTGTTAGTCCAGCTAAAGGCAATCTCATACATGACAGCTTTCTATAGTGTTTTCTGACAAAGTGCATCCTTGCTCAGGGGACCAAACAATTGAATTGATGGTGTAAGAAAGAAGACTGAAAGGACTGATTGGAATAGTATTAGATAGGTATTGATGATTTTGTCCTTTTTATACAGCAGTTTCCAATTCTTGATTGTTTTATTATTTAATTACACCGTTAGTTCTATGAGAGTATTCTCTGTCATCATCAAGTGTGATAATCCAAATGCAGGATATACTGGTCCTGGACAAATAATGCAGTTTTTTTCTTACAGAATAGATTTGAACTTTCAATGTCTTCTATCAAGTATGAATCATACAGCTTAGAATTGGGATGCTCTGCAAGATTTGAGTAGTGATGCCAGGTGCAGAAAGTATGAAGATAGGTTTGCTTTGTGATGTCTCAGGCACTGCACATTTTGACAAGCAGCAAAGGATGTGAAAATAACTTTGTGGCTTAACCTTGTGTGTACCTGAAATTATTGTCCACAGGCTTCTTGAGCTCTCTTTCAGGCTTGGTGCTGTAATTCCTTCCCTGGGGGCCACTGGAACAGGCTCCTGGTGTCGCTCTTAGGGATGATCCTATGCAGGGCTGGGAGTTGGACTTGATGGTCCTTGTGGGTACCTTCCAACTCAACATCCTCTGTGGTCTGTGCAGCCATAGTGCTCCCTGAATAGAATGGATTTAGGCTTCCACTGTATCTGACTTGCCTCTGGCTTGAAATAGGTCATCGTCTTTATTGCATTGTAAGGGAGTGCTTATTTGCAAAATTAATGCACAATTATCCACAATAGGCAGATTCAAGTTGATATATTCCAGTATATCTGGAATATTTCCAGTTGTCTGGCTGCCTGTGTCTATGTTAGCCTGCGTCAGCTTCCTTGTGTCAGCAGCACTAAAAGGAGAATCAAATCTAATCTCTTGTGATAGAGAATAACCTTAACCTAATGCTACAAGATAGGCCAGAAACATTTATTTGATGCTTTTTTTGGAAAAATGATATGGTTATCCAAGCTGTAAAGGATTCATTACTTTTTCATGGAACTACAGTTTAAACAGTGTCTCAAATCCCCATTCTGTTTCCTCTGGAAAGAGACCAGACTTGCATGTGGGCAGTACTGGATGCACTGCAGGTTTACTTCAAAATGCATTGAGATTTCCAGCAACTGTCTCTGAGGCTGGCTGGCATCAGTTTTTGTATTTCTGTAAGATACTTGACAATTGTGGTTTTATGTTTTCCTACAGGTGTGGGTTTCATAAACATAGTGGAGTGCTCATAAGAATAAGAAAAAAATGTCTGTTCTTTCTTAATAACTTTCAGGCAGTTTTCTTTTACTTCTAAAAAAATGTGAATAAAGAGTGGATAAAGGGATTACTTTAATCTTTAAAAACTTGGGTTTATTTTGTGGTGTAGGAACAAGCTCTTTGGTCTGGAACTGATTGATAAAAGGATTCCATATGCCATGGTGTTGGTGTCTCTGTTGTTAGGCAGTTCTTTGGTGTTGTCTTGGCATGTATGTGCTTATGGGCAGTGAGACCCTTGCTGGGCCATTTTTGCACATTTGGGTTTTATTTGGACACTTTAAAGAAACATATGTATCTGTGAGTGCTGCTGAACTCCAGAGATGTAATTCTGATGAGCTTAGTGTTCCAGGGTGTTCTGCACAGCCAAGATGGGGCTCTGTCTTGGCTCAAGGTCTGCAAGGCTGGGCTGTGCTCGTGACACAAACCAAGCTGAGTTGTCTGAACGAGCAAGTCTGCAAGGAGGAAAGATGGGCTGAAGTTGCTGGCTCTGCTGGCTGTGAAAAGGCAACAGGGATGGTGGATTTTTTGTGAGGCAAAAGCTGTGGGTGCTGTGCTGGGCAGCAGCAAGCTTTTCTGAGTCATGTGAGGTCACTTGTTCTGGGTTCCAGTGAGGAAAAAACTTGAGTTCCTTCAATTCAATTGAGGTAGCAACTGATCGTGTGTAGTAGGATGCAGTGTGCCTGCACAGGGGTTCATTCTCAAGCCAGATACTTTAGGATTGCTCTGGGTCACAAAAGCTCTGTCTTAGTATATTCACAGATGCGGGAAGCCAGAAGGTAAATTTGCTCTAAGTAAATAGCAGTACAAATTGCCACTTAAAAGGAAATTGTGAAGCTTGGAAATTTGTTATGGCATATGTGTTCTTGTGCTAGAATATGTGTTTTTGGCCTAGAATATGCTAGTCAATACTAGATTTGTGAAAGTTCTCATCTTGTCAGAAGACTTGATGAATATGGCACACAAAATAGGTTTTCCATTTCTATGAGCAACAAGTAATTATTTGTTGCTATGGCTGACTTTGATTAATTTCCTTCTCCCTTCAGTGTACTTTTAAATGTATGAGGAGCTTTTCTAAGATTATAGAATCAATATTAAGTTTGCCTGTAGGATTCACTTATGGCAAGGCTCTTGGTTTCCTGCACAGATACATACTAGGTAATTCAGGACAATGTTTTTGGTTCCTCTGAGGAATTTTATCTTCTGTTAGACTGTAATTTCATCTTCTTCAGGTGAAGATATTTTTATTGTAGACTGGTAGCTGGCAGCAAGTTTAGAATTTTTTCATCAGTCTTAGAATCACAGAATGGTTTGGGTTGGAAGGGACCTTAAAGATCATCTTGCTTCAAGTTCCCTGTCATGGACAGGGAACCTTCCACTAGACCAGGTTACTTAAAGCCCTGTCTGACCGGGCCTTGAACATTGTCAGGTATGGGGCACCCACAATTTTGCTTGGCAGCCTAAATTAGTTGGATTTCACTTGTCATGATATAATTTTGGAGGAAGATCTCTGCCCTTGTTGGAGGCTATTTGGTTCTCTTGCCATCATGTCCAAAATTACATGCTTCCATTGTGCATATTGCTGGTGGTGTTACATTTGTTATTTGGTATCTTTACTGTAAGAGAAGAGAGAAGCAAAGTTCTGGTTGTGGACACAAAATAGAAAATAATATGAGCAGGGAAGTTACTCATTATTGATATTGAAAAAAAAAATTCGGAAACTCATGTGGCAGGGACTCCTTCTTCTTGGCACTGAGGCCTCACCTGCAGTGCTGTGTTCAGTTTAGGGCTCCCCAGTACAAGATAAACGTGGCTGTACTGGAGGGAGGAGCTGTGCTGGCTTGAGTGTCCAGTGAAGGGCCACAAAGATGATGGGCAAATGAAAAATGGAGCCAGGCTGTCTTCAGCAGTGCTTGGTGGCAGGACCAGAGGCAGTGGACACAAAATGAAATACAGGGGGTGCCTTCTGAACATCAGGAAACGTTTTTTACTGTGAGGGTTACTGAGCGCTGGCACAGCCTTAGGGAGGCTGTGGACTCTCCATCCTTGGAGATACTCAAAAACCATCTGGACAGGGTCTTGGGCATCCTGCTTAAAGAGGAGCTTGGATCAGATGACCTAAAGAGTTCCCTTTCTACCTCAAATTCTCCTGCAATTCTGTCTTGCTTTGTCGGCCAAAAATCTTTCCTCCTCATCTTCCCCATTGCCAGGCAGTCAAGTATAGTAAATTGTTCATTTACATGAGGAAAACCTTTGCTGGGTAAAATTGCCAGAATAACCAAATAATAGACATTTCCTTAAGTACTAATAAACCTATTTCTGGTAGTCCTGAGATAATTGCTAAGATTGCCAGGAATTCTCAGTACATGCAGCCCAGGTTAACAGCATGTTACAAATTACATGGTAAGCAAACGTTCTAAGCCTTATACTGAACAGGTTAATTGATATGGTGTTGATTCATGCTTGTTCTTTTCACCAAGCATACAACTAGTTCTTGCCATCTTGGGAAAAACTAACCAGATACAGAAAACCTCTTTGCTGCTGGTTGGCAGTCCTAGGTTCACTGATAAATGACTGCAAGTTGACTCCCACCATTGCCTCAAGGGAATTTACATACAGAATACTTGAGTAGCACATTCTTTGGTATCCCCCCACTCTCACTCTTTGTAGTTTGGTTTGCTTGTTCCTGAGGAAACTATTTTTGCTCAACTGCAGCTTCTTGATGAAGTCTTTGTTCTGGTATCTGTTCCAAAAATTGGGCTAGAAGTGAATCAATCATTAGTTTACTTCAGGAAATTGCTGGCAGATAACTGATATCCAGAAATAGAATGGGTAAATAAGGTGATGTGCAAAGTGCAAGTTCATTATTTTAGAGTTTGTTTGTTTGTGAGCTTCTCAATTTACATATTAAAACTTGTTTTGATCCATCTTGGATTGCATCTTATTATTGGTGCCTACTTTAGAATATGAAATTATTTGCATGGGGTTTTTTTTGCAGAGGTAGGTTGTCACAATTTGTACATTGAGACCTGATCTTGAGACTATGTATTACATATTACAATCCATTAATTAGAAAAGAGATAGACTGGAAAAGGTAACAGGAATCTTTTAACTGTCTTTAGAAGAAGCACTCTGGGGATGCTTTTTAGAGCATCCTGCCTCTAAAAACTTGGTTGAATAATTTTTTTCTGATAAGTAGTCAGAATAACAGTATGTATGAAGGAGCAATTCTCCTCTCTTCCTCCCTCATCCTGTGCTATAAATTTCTGATTTTGCTTGGACTTGCTTCTTACATCAGTGTAGCATTATTTAAAGGCTCGTTTTTGTGCTTTGCTGCCAATTTAGGTATAAATTCAGATTCATGATACTGTTCACCTGTAGGTAGTGTCCAAGTCCTAAAGTGAACTCTTTCCAGTTGTGAAGAATGAGTAGCAACATGAGTGGTTTCACAGTACAATGCTGTAGGTCATCTCTGTGCACAGGAGGTAAATGTCTTTTTCAGGTCATGTCCAAGGTCTGTAGCTTGCAGGGTAGACTGAATATGGATGTTGAGACATAGAAAATGCTATTTAAAATCAAGAGATCCTATTGCCATGTGAATAGAACTCTAGGTATGGCATTGTGAGTATTGTTAACACACATAGGTAAGGTTTAATAGAAAAACTCCTTCACTGAATTTTGTAATACTCTGGAAATTGGTTTGCAAAGTCTTGCAAGGAAAATATGTAACGTGATTGATTAACAAGAAAAACAAACCAAAAACAAACTTCTTAGAAGTTGTTAGTTGAATGGGTCCTGAATTTTAAGACCAAATGTAAGTTTTCTGTGTATTTCAGAAGTAAACTATTACTGACCCTGGATGAACAGGATAGCCTTTTGTACTCGTTTATTGATAATTAAAATTTTTATTATGGACTTCTCTTACTAAATATTGAGAGATTCTTGTTTTGTTCTAGAACAGATTCTCTAGGCTTCCTTTAATGAATAAAAATATTTTCTGTTCTAGGTATGGAACATCAAACAGATGATTAAATTGACACAAGAACATATAGAAGCACTGCTAGACAAATTTGGAGGAGAGCATAACCCACCCTCAATATATTTAGAGGTAAGTTTACGTTCAAACAAATGTGGTTATAGATTAGGTGTGTTATCTTATGTGAAGTATCTGAGGTTAAAACTGAGAATACCTATTTTAAAAGGGTATATTCTCCTTGTGCATTACAAACTGAGCTCTCTTCTAAGAGATAGAAAGGAGCTGTATGGAATTCCTGGGACTTCAATAGGGGAAGATCAGTGGCATGCTGTAATAATAATGTTGGTGCAATAGAAATGTCAAGCCTCTTCGTAGGGGGCAGGGGAGAGAAGATTGTGTTTATAATTAAGAAATTCATGCTGTGTTAAAGCCAATATATACACATGAAAACATTTTGTAAGACTAACTTTGCCTTTAAAGCAGTTGACTTCCCTTTTTTGTCATTGAAAAATGGTCATGTATAATCCAAAAAATTGCATTAGTAGAAGGGGACTTCTTACAGAAATAGATAAAATCGTGGGGTGGAGTAAAATTTTAAAGCCGTTTTGAATTTTTAAGCTAACTACAAATTCATTGTCTGTATTTTTTCATCACTCCAGATTCATAGAGTTGCATTGACACAAGACCATTTAGAGCTTAAAGAGCTGCATGCAAAAGTTACCTCTATTAGGAATTGAAGGGGCATCATGTGCTTCAAACTTGTCCTTTTTGTGCTTCCCTCAAGTATTGAAATAACTAGAGGTCAACCAGATTTCTTTTCTAGTCCTTTTATTTGCAATTGCTGCCTAAAGGTATTGGATAATTAAAAATAAAGATCTCATTATTTGAGGTACTTCTAGCTTTTATCTTAATATGTCAGAGCAGGGCACTAGGTTGATTATACAAATGTTGACATTATGTCCTGAACAGTTAAGGTCAAATGAGGCCCTTGGTAGTTGCTTTACTTATTGCTAATGTGAAATGGGAGCATTGAATCAGTGCTATCAGTGTTTTATCCGCCCTGCTACATTTAAGCACACCTCTGTTTTCACAAGGACTGGTTCATTCCTTATGTTTGGATTTGTTACTGCCACATGCAAGTGGGTTTTGTTAGATTGTGTATCAAACTGCAAAAATAATGAACTTAGTCCATGCATATGCATCTGTAAGTCTGGATTTAAAGTAGGGAAGTTGTTAGTTCAGCTATTTGTCACTTGCTTTTATTGAAACTAAAACCAAGATACATTACTGGAAGCTCTGTGTTTGTGTTGTAGGTCATTGATAGGGAAAAGAGCATTTGCAGCCATAAATAGGTACTAGGAAATTATTATGACAGCATGAAGAGTAAGTCTGAAATAGCTGGTGACCACAAGTCATGCATCTGAAAGCAGATTTGCAAGCTGAATGGATCCCGGTGCCACTGAGCTGAAGCTCCAGCTCTGGCTCATCAGCGTGGCGGGGCAGCTCCGTGAGGCAGAGCAGGGTGTTCCTCTGCTGCAGTGAGCTCCACTGGATCATGAGCATGTCTTGGGACAGGTAGTGCTGGTACTGACTAGGGAGCCACAAGCCATTGGGTGGAAGGTGAAAGGGCTGACATTGTGCTTTTGCAGTTGTTATCCCATAGGACAGTCCTGTGGGAAGAGCCCACCATGGCTGACATGAAAAGCTTGTTCTGCTATGCAGTTGCCCAGCTTCCTTTGTTCAGGTACTTGCAGTACTGGCAGTGACTAAGCCTAACAGTCACTAACCTGTAAGGAAAATACCCTCGTTTTGTTGGATTACTTTACCATCCAGGTAGTAGTTTAAACCTGATCATGATGAAGTCAGTGAGCTGCAAAGCTGTGGTTAAGATTAGGGAAGGGAAAGAGTTGCAGCCGTGAGCCAAGAACTAGAAGATGGGGTGAGAGAGGAAAAGAACTTTTTATTTGAATGGTCACTAGCATAGATTAGATCATCCTCAGATGCATTTATCAAGGTGAATAGAATTAAATGCTGCAAACCTGTAATTTGTTTAGTGTGTAGACTTCCTGTGGTAGAACTAAAGTGTGAAAGGAAAAAAAAGAAGAAATCTGTTGCTGAATGCCAGATACAGATAGAAGCAAGTTTACTCTCTACCTTTGACTGTTAATTTCAGTCCAGCAGCAGTTGTCTAGTGTGTCCTTTCTGTGCATTTCCCACCTTTTGGCTTGGTCAAGACAGGGCTTGCTTTCTGTTCTGAGCATTTACTTGGCAGAAATTTATCTGAATCTAAGCTGTCCCTGCTAGAGCTCATGTTTTGACTTCTGTATTCCATCACTTGTCAGAGAAAGGGCCAGAAAAACTCTGGTTGCAGTACAGAAGAACAAAGCTATATGTAAAAAGTTTTCAATGTATTGTGATAAAGTGTGAAAGAACATGTTTGCCTCTAGCAAAGGCAGAACTAAGAAAACATAGTGGTTTTAATACAAATAAAAAGATGTCTGTCTGATGTGTTAGGAATAGCAAACTTCTCATGTACAGAGTTAATGTGTAATACTGGGTCTGGGGCTCAAGTTCTGTCATCAGAACTTGAGGGTGTCATCACTGACTTCTGTGGAGGGCTCCTCTTTCCCCTTCAGCTCTTACCTGTAGTCTGTGGGTAGGTCTGGATGTGGTCTGTGTAGTCTCACCACAACCCTCGTGTGGGAAGGTAATGGAACTTAGGTTCCATCCATCATCTTCTGATCTTTCTATTTTTATTGCTTTGCCAAAGACTCATTTCTGGCTGTAATATAGTCCTGCTTTTACCCAGAATCTGTAAGAATAATTTTGCTAGTGTGTTTCTTGAACTGCATCACCCTTCCCTTTGTTGCCTTAGATTCATAGAATGGGTTGGGTTGGAAAGGATCTTTAAAGGTCTTCCAGTTTAACCCCACCTGCAACAAGCAGGGGCATCTTCAACTAGATCAGGTTGCTCAGAGCTCCATCCAACCTGGCCTTGAATGTTTCCAGGGATGGGGCATCCACCACCTCTCTGGCAAGCTGTGCCAATGTTTTACCACCCTCATCATAAAAGTTTTCTTTCTTGCATCTAGTCTGGATCTACCCTCTTTTAGTTTAAAACCATCAGCCCTTGTCCTGTAACAGCAGGCCCTACTAAAAAGTCTGTCCCCATCTTTCTGATAGATCACTTGAAATATCAAAAGGCCCTTTAACTATTACAGGCTGAACAACCTCAGCCCTCTCATTGTCTTTGTCACCTTCTTTTGTACCCTATCCAACATGTCAATGTCCTCCTCTTACATTGGGAGCCCAGAGCTGGGTGCAGCACTCCAGTGGGGTGTCACAAGAGGGGCACAATCACCTCCCTTGACCTGCTGGCCACGCTGCTTTTGATGCAGCCCAAGATATGGTTGGCTTTTTGGGCAGTGAGTGCCAGCTCACGTCCAACTTTCCATCCACCAGTACCTGTTCTGCAGGGTTGCTCTCAATCCCTTCATCCCTCAGCCTGTGTTGATTAAAATTCTTCTCCTCCTCTGACCTCTTTGCATCTTCCATAGAATGTGAGTGACTCTTAAGACTCCTTAAGAGAGTAGATTGTGTCTCTTGATCATCTCTTGAGGTTTGCAAGCATGTTGTCTTCTTTTAGCAAAAGTCTGAATTAGCCAAAACTAAATGCTAGGTAAGCATCTGCAAATGAACACTTTTGCTTACACCCATATTGCCTTTCACTAGATGTAAACATCTAGTTTTATTGTAATGCTTCCTGCAAAAGTATGGCTATTTTTATTCTTCTGACAAGTTTGACAGCTATCCATCCATCTTCCAGAGTGTAGATTTTCAGTATCACAGATTGTTTGGTTCTTTTGTACTCCTGTCTGGCTTTACATCTTTAATTTACTACAATTCTCACTACCTGCTCGTGTGCACAGAACTTGCAGCACCCTGTACACTGGCTCCTGGCCTGTGTTGGATCTGCCTCTGAAGACCTGTCAAATGAACTCGTGGTTGAACCTGGTGAAAGCATTGCCTTTTCAGTTAAAAGTGGAAGGAGAGGTTGGAGAGAGCAGAAGCTCGTGAGAAAAGTGAAGAATTCAGCAAGAAAATAAATCTGAAAATTGAGCATGCAAAGGTTATAATAAAATTATTTGTGCATTGAATATAAAACATACATCTCATTTAAAAATAAAAAGGAATTTATGCCTTAGCTACTGTTGCTCAAGAAATAGAAGCTTTTGTTTCTGTGTTCATCTGAGAGTCAAGACAAAATTTTCACCCTTCTCAGATTTAATTTTTTTCCCAAATTCAGGAGAGGGTGTCAATGCATTTTACGTCAAAAGAACTTTAAAACTGACAGCTGTTGTTGCAGCCATCATTTCAGGTTTCATCAACTGACTGCAAAAGAGGAATGCTTTTCTTGAAATACTGAAAATGATTGACTAGTGCTGTGTTGAATTCAGCATATATTTAATTATTCCTGCAAGAAGGGATACTCAAATTTAGGGGTATCTCCCTGCCTTGATCCATTACTCCTCAGTGATGGCCTTATGAAGGTCAGTGTGCAGCAGAGGGAGTAGAGCAGAGCATGGAAGCCTGGGTGGAAAATAGTGTGAAGCTGGAGGGCAGCAAGTTGCTTGCCCTGGTCCTCCATGAGCAGCAAAATTAGGGCTCAGGAGGGAGACCAAAGCTGCAGAGAGAGTTCTGAGTATGTCTCTAAGGTACAAGGGGAGGAAACAAAATGTACAAAAGAAAGAAAAGAACATTTGTCATTAATCACACAATTTTCTTCTAATCATTATAATTAGTAATAGCTTTGGGAATCTTGTCAATGTTCTCTAATGTGATGGTAAGAAAAGCTTTTCTGTTTGTTCTGTCTGGAAGAAAGAATAAACCTAGTAAGCAATGACTGTATTAAAATCCAAAAATGGCTTGTAGCCAAATTTCCTTCTTATATAATCTTGGCTTTTAACTTTTCCTATTTGCTGTATGTGTCATCAGCTCAAACAGACCCCTGAAAACCACTGTTAAACCACAGAATGGTTTGGGTTGGAAGCGACCCTAAAGATCATCAGGTTCCAACGCCCCCTGCCATGGGCTGGGCACCTTTCAGTAGACCAACTTGCTCAAAGCCCCATCTAGCCTGACCTAACAGGGGTGGGGTGTCCTCAGTTTCTCTGGGCAACCTGTTCCATGCAATAGAACAATTCCTCACAATTTCTTTCTAATATCTAATCTAGACACACCTTCTTTCAATTTAAAGCCATTCCCTCTTGTTCTGTCACTACATGCCCATGTAAAAAGCCCCCCTCCAGTTTTCCTGTAGGGCCCCTTTAGGTGCTGTAAGGTCTCCCTGGAGCCTTCTCCAAGCTGAAGAACCCCAACTCTCTCACCCTGTCTTTGTAGGAGAGGTGCTCCAAATATTTGAAATAACTGCTTGACTCAGTAGGTATAGAAATACTAATTGTATTTTTATTTTCTCCTGGAAAAGAGGCTGCAAGAGCTTCTCAGTAGGTTTTACCACACTTTTTGGAAGCACTCTGTATCTCAGTAGCTGAAAACATCAATGATTTTTGTCTTCCCACATAATTTCTTACTGCGTTATATCAGTCCTTGAAGTGCTGTTTCCCAAAATACATAGTTTGTGACTCACCATGGAAAAACCCTTTTCCTAAGGGTTTGTCTAAGCATTGTAAATATTGGAAATATTTACTGCAAAGAAGGCTGCCATTATGATACTAGGACAACCTAGGATTCACTTAGCAAAACTGGTTAAAATATGCAGTTGTGTATTCTTTAGGACATGCATAAAAATTTATATTTCTTTTGTCTCTACCAACAAAGTACTGCTGAAAAGGATAAGCTGAATTAGGGAGAGTAAAGATCTGTATATTGGTAACAAGCTGAATTAGGGAGAGTAAAGATCTGTATATTGGTAACAAGCTGAATTAGGGAGAGTAAAGGTCTGTATATTGGTAACAAGCTGAATTAGGGAGAGTAAAGGTCTGTATATTGGTAACAACTGCTGTGTACAAAATGGAATGGGTTGCACAGACCCAGGCTGGCCAAAAGCATTCACCTCAAACTTAGAAGGGAGAGATCATGCTTAAATGGCTTAATCAGATTTGTTAGCCTTTGTAGACTCTTAGTGACTGTTCAGGGAGGCCTTACCTACTTAAACTTCCCAACTCTTGTGTGTCCTTTTTGCCCCATAGTCATGTGTATAGTATTACCTACCTTACTTACCTGTTAGAACTGAAACACTATTGGCCCATTTGTGTGTGAATTATTGTCTGGGATGGGGTTGCATTCTGGACCTGTTGGTTACTTCAGTTAACAGTCCAAGACTGAGCTGCCAGGTCTGTTGGGATTGGTTTTGGTTTGATTTTTTGAATTTGGACTCCACACAACATGAAGCAGCATGCAAATGTATAGAATTACAGTGGTATCAAAATAAGTTTTAGAATTCAGTCAGCTTTCTAATACTGTCTTGAAGGAATCATTCTCTTTCTTACTCCTACTCTTGGAAGCAATTTAAAATGAGAATCGTGGGGGTAGAGGTATGTTTGCCCCCAGCTACTGTGATTTTTTTTTCTTGCCTTTCTCTTTGCCTGAATGTGTTTTATTCAGAGGCATTGCTGCTCTCAGTTTTGAGAGTTTGGCTATTGAATGTCAGGAGAGTATTTAATTTCTTATTCCTGTATAAATGAAGAATCTATGCAGGAGGTCGAATTAGTTAATTAAAGAAGATTACCTCTTTGCTGATCTGAAGTATGCTTATTGCAACAGCATGCAGATACAGTCTAAAATAGATCTTGGTGATGAATCTCAGATTGTTCCAGACTGTGGGATTCCAGGAAAACGCTAACGCTGCATATAGACACTGGGAAACCTGGTGGCCCTCTGGGGAATTTCAGATTGGTTTTTACCAGCCTCCTAACAGATGCTGTTCAAATATGTTGGACCAAATCTGGAGTGTCTAAAGTTAGACTAAGTACAGATTTAGGAGTCTTACTAAATGAAGAAATCGTGACGTATGTTACTGTCTATCTTCAGCTCCCATTTAACTTAGTGGGATTTGCATTTGATCAACAGCCTAAAAGGTCAGACATCTTTTAAATAGAAACACAATCTCAGTTTCAAAAACCAGGAACCTGTAGTCTAGGCTTTTGAGTCTTGCAAAATGTGGATATTATCTAAAGTTGATTGAGGAAGAGAGAGGGCATGGCAAAAACAGTTACCTGCTTGAGTTTAGACTGGTGTTCTACCCAGATGTAGTAGGGGGTAGAGAGATGGAGAAATCACATCTTGCTACTTGGGTTTCTCACAGATTAATTTTTAAAAAAAAAATTAACTTGTTGCTTTTTATTTCCTTAGATCATTTCACTAGAATGTATAGCCTAGTCATGGCCCAAGAAAACAAATTTCAGATATAATATAAATGATATGTAAGAAAAGAAATGGATATTTTTGAGAAAATCCTTTGTCCTCATCAACAGAACTCTTTTGGCACATTTGCATAACATCTGTCTAATTCTGTTGAATTCTGAGGTCAGTTTTTATTTTGTCAGTAGGTTGCAACATTTAAGAAGTAACTTTAAGGCTGCTGATCCTGAGTATATACAACAGTTAAAACTGCAGAATATATACAGCAGAATAAGACAGCAGTTGTATTTTGGCATGTGTGCACATTGAATATAAACATGCCATCTTGTAATGCTTTAGTTGGACTTTGCAGCTTATCAGGCCTTGATGCATTTTACTTAGTGGAAGTCTCAGGGGTGTTCTCACACATATGAGACTATTATATGATGTGCAAATATACTGATATGCAATATAACTAAAACTTACTTTTTGTTCTGTTTTTGGTAGCCATAGGATTATGTGTAGATAGACAAATTATGCAGATTTTAATCTAATGTTTGACTTTTCAAATACATGCTTTGTGAAATGAAACTTTGTAAATTCACACTAAGTTGGGAGCAATCTGAGCTGTCAGTGATCCATGCTCACAATACCAGCAGCAAACTGCACACTGGGCTGCAGCAGCAAATGAAGAGGCACCCATCCACTCATTAATTGTGTGGCTGCTTTGAGGTGGTGTTCAGCACGAGGAAGAGAAGCTTCAGGAGGAATCTGCAGGCCCTTTCAGCATAAAGAGAGACTCAGACTCTTCCCAGACCTGCAGAGCAAACGGGGAAGGGGCAATGTCACAGATAGTGAGCATCCAGTTCATTTCATGAGAGACAATTCTTACTGTGAGCGTGGGCTTTGAGCTCTGGAGCTGGCTGCCCATGGGTTGTGGGCTCTCCATCTTTGAAGACTTGCAAAGCCTACTTTGGCAAGGCCCTGAGCAACCTCATTGAACTTGAAAATTATTTCTATGTTAAATGTGTGTTAGGATGAGATGACTTCTGCAGATATTTTCTCACCCTTTTTTTCTCTTCTCATTCTGCATCAAGCAAGATTTAAGTTTTGTGTAGAACATTACTCACTTCTTAATGGGAATATGTAAACTGATTGGACTGCAGCCTAGATTTCTTAAACTCTTCCTTCTGAAATGCCTTTAGAATCCTTGATTTAATGATTTGCTTGAATATTAATCTTAATATTTTTCATGTTATTGATTCTTACAGTACAGACCTTATTTTAATCTTCTTAGTTTGTTTTTGAAAGCCACAGTCAGAAATCAACCTCCTAGTTGACCCAGTGAGCCTTGATGGGCTTGAAGGTTTGTGTAGCTGTTGATGTTTGTCTGCTTAAGTGGCTGTGCTGCTGCAGGTCAGTTTAGATAGGCCAAATCTGCAACTTGATCTTTCTTTTAGCTAGAAATACTTGCCATAGGTCAGCTTTGCTGATGTCACTATCTTTGAATTTAACTCTATAGAATAATTCTGTCTGGACTTGGTGCTGTTGTCTTTGTAAGGTCTGTTGGTGCTAATCATCAGAGGAAACTTTGTTTCCCCAAAGTACTTAACCTTTGTGAAATGAAAATTTATTGGAGATATTCTGTTTCTGCTGCATGTACTGTAGCTCCTTTTGTATAAGATGACTTTTTTTTAAGAGAAAAATGTTTTAAAATCTAGCAATGCATTTCTAGTTCCTTTATGTTTTACTGTGGGATCTTCTGCTATGACACCGAATAACTGTATGGTACTTGAGAGCTTTTGTTCTCAGAAAAAATACAGAGCTTTTTGCAGAAATCAGTGGTGTAGAACCCAAAGCCAGCTGCAGCTCCCAGCCTTCCATACTCATTGTTTATTCTCTTAAGATAAATCATTTGACTTTGGTTTGCATTAGTGACAGATTAAGCTGCCAATGTAAACATTGTAGGATTGAGTATTTTGAAAGTTGTGTGTAATTTTGTGATGGAACTAAACCCACGAGCGTCCGGAAGCAATGTAATGTTGCGTGTGTTGGAATAATATTTTGCAATGTTCATGAGAAAGGGAAGTAAGTATTTAGAACAGTATTGGTGAAATGGTAACAGTTTATGTTTCCTAATTTTTGTTTACTGAAAATAATTCTTGACACATGGAGCTTTTACTCAAGTTTCCATGCAAAGTTGATCCTGGAAGTAGGAGAGACACATGTGTTACTGTACAGCCAAAAAATGCCATTATTTATAGTTGGGTAATCTTTCCATTTACTTTTGACAGTACAATTGGGTTAAAGTGAAAATGTTTTGGATTTAAGTCTCAGAGTTTGGGGTCTATTAGTAAAATGCTAGATATCTTCAGTTTTTAAAATAAATAATAAATAATTCTCAGTTTCTTGCAACTATCCTATGTTTATTAGAAGTGGAACCCATAAAATTTAGAATTTGCAACTGTGATGTTCACATCCATCCTGGGAGGATGCTAAGCTTTCTTAAAAAGGGAGGGATGAACCCCTGTTTGCACAGCAAGAGCAGTTTGGATTAGATGAGCCTGCACATTTAACCTGGAGAAATAAATTCCCAATAAAATGTAGGACTTGTGGCTGCACTACTAAAAGTTGGTTCTTTTTTCCCCTTTATTTATCTTTTTTCACATGTAGATAGATGCTGCAGACCATTTGATCAGTTCAGTTCTCCTGTAACTTTCATTAGCAACAGTCATAAACAAAAAAGTAGGAAAGCAAGTAAAATAAGTAATTTAAAAAAGCAGAACCAGAAGGTATTTTTCTTTTGTATAAATATACTGGAAAATATCACTGAAGAATTTATGCATCTTGGTATGGATCTTGCTCTTGCTATAGAGGAAAGTAGAAAATTCCATTCCCTACTGCTTACATGTTAGGTTTGGAACATCTTTGTTTATTCTTTTCTGTAAAGGTCTAAACAAGGTTTAAATATGTCAGTTAACATTGACATGCTTCTGTAGTATGAAAAACACGCTGCTTAACTCGTTCAGGTTTTTTTATATTGATATACTTTAGAAATGGTTCTAGTATTTGATATCAATCAAAATTTTCTTGTTGCAAAGTTGTGCATAACAAACTTTAAAGAAAAATATATACTGATTATATATTTGTTTTATAGATCTTGGCAATAATGTTTAACTTGACTACATTTAATAAAGACTTAATGGGCAAATTTAATATTATTGGTGTTTTTGTTTGCTTAAGAAACTTGATCTGTATAAGCGGGTTTTGTGTGAACATGCCAAAAAGATGTTAAAAAACTTTCAAAGGATCACTTACATGTTTATGGATGGCTTTGAAAAGGGCAAAATGTGTTGTGTTCTAACAGAAAAACATTTTTTGTACTATTTGATATGAAAGGATAGTGCCAGAGGTGAAGGATAGTGAACAGTGAGGAGTCAGATATGGATGATAAAAAGCAGGTTTGAGCTTCTCTTAATTATTGCATTAGAAGTATTTAACTGTCATTCCAACAGAATGATAAATTTATCTGGAGCGCAGTAATTCAGCATTGCAGCTGACAATATTGGTTAAAGACTTCTGTCTTTTTTTAAGTGGTAGTGAATTAGAATCTTCAGTGCAGGTGCTTTGAAACAGTAACTTAGCATTTCTTCAATCCTTTTCTTCATTTAATTTATTTAAACATTACTTGTTGGTTTAGAAGGTTTAACACGATGTTCTTCATTGTATCCTGAAAAATTTGACCAGACCAGTTTGTTCATATTCTTGGGAAATTTGTGTTAGTTGAGGAAGTGTTTTGTTTCACATTTGTTCCGAATTTAGATTTCTGGTTTTGTCTGAGGCTGCTACATGATTAAAACAGCTGCTGTTCCTTCACAGGCCTATGAAGAGTACACCAGCAAGCTTGATGCTCTACAGCAGAGAGAACAGCAGTTACTGGAATCCATGGGGAATGGAACTGATTTCTCTGTCTCCAGTTCAGCTTCAACAGACACAGTTGCATCATCTTCCTCCTCTAGCCTCTCTGTAGCACCTTCATCCCTTTCAGTTTATCAAAACCCTGCTGATATGTCACGGAATAACCCTAAGTCTCCACAGAAGCCCATTGTTAGAGTCTTCCTGCCCAACAAGCAAAGGACTGTGGTGAGTCAGTTTCTATTCACATACTTGTAACCTCAGTATTTCCTGTATCTCTCCCTCTATGTAAAAGTTAATTTAAGAGATGAAATATACCTGGGTGGAGGTCAGAAGTGTCATGATCACAGTGCTCTGCTGCACTCAGTTGTTTTGATCTGTTGAATGTTTTTGAAAGGATTAACTCAAAAAAGTCCATTATAGCAATAATATAGAATACAGAACTTAAAAGAAGTTTTGTAACTATGAAGCTACCTCAAATTTTTTCTCAAATCAGTTTTATTGGATAAATAGTATTTTACCATTTTACAATAGTTAGAAAGGGACAATAAGCTCTATTTCTTGTCTTATACAAAACTATTGATTAGTTTTACAGGGCAAGATGGAGGAAGTATTTTCTATGTTATCAGAGTTGCTAGAAGCATTGAATGCTTTAGAGCAAGAACCAGCCTCTTGCAGCTTAGGAGGGCTATGCAGAATTGCTTGAGGTTTTTGTTTGTTTTTTTTTCCTCCCCACTCACCGTGGTGGGCGTTTGTGTGGACACCATGATGATACTTTCAGGTCTTGTGTAGAGAGCTGATTAGAGGAGGGACACACTTGCAGTTAGAGGGCTTGAGAAGTGTTGCCCACAAACTGCTTGAAACCTGGTGTTTATCAGTTTTGACAATGTTACAGTGACTCCTCCTGTCATGGCCGAGTAACTCACTTTTTGCTGCTAGAGAAGGGATTTTTTTTATCCCTTAAGAGCTGCCAGCTGAAGAGCCTTGATATGTCCTTTAGAACAATGGACTGCAAACTGTGATATATGAAATTATTGACAAGCCATAGTCTAGGCTTTGTTTTGCAAGGTAGTACATAATCCAAATTTAGTAGGGGAGCAGTGTTTCCAGAAAAGGTGGGAAACGAATGGACAAGAATTGTCCATGTCAAACCAGGACATTTTGTAGCAGTCAGTCTGGTGTCAGCTATCTCTGGATTGTTACTGTCTGTTGAATTTGAGTTGCTGGTAAAAAGAAGACATCAACTGAGTAGATCTGGGTGTTGGACATGTCCTCACCCTTTTCCTACCACTTTCCTTTCATCTTTCCCCCACCTCACTGAGCAAAAGACTTGTAGTGGGAACATTGGACAGCAGTTGTTTTCACCTGAGTTTTTTTTTTAATATTGCTTAATTGTTCAGGATTGCTGAAAATGGAAAATAATATTTGGGATTTGACTTAAGAGAGTGGGAGTTTAATGTAGCCTGTGACCACTGTGCAGAATGTACAGTGTAAAGCCAATTGATTCTGTTGTCTGCCTGTTGAGGCAAGTCTAAGCACGCAGTACTACCCACAGAGTGAGATCTGGAGAGAAGGTCCTGGATTTTGGAGGGACTCTGGTTTCTTCATGTGTTCTGTCCCACCCTGTCTGGCTATTTGCAGCCCCTGTCATGGGGCTCATAAGTTGGTTTTGTTTCTTTCCTGTAAAGGACCACAGCATATCAATTCCTTCACTGTTCTGTGCATTACCTGTTTTGTCTCTCCTATGTGTTCTCCTGTCCTCTAACCCACATAGCGTAATTGTACTCTTATTCTTTCCCCCTTAGCAGCCATACTCTTGTTCTGCTTCCTTGTCTCTCCGTTTTTACCTCCTCCTCAATCTTGTTTTATTTTTCACAGCACTAGATGCTCTTTCTGGGCTATGGCAGGCAAACATGGTTTAACTTGGGTGTAGTCAGGGATAGGCTCTTGCTTCTGTCCCCAGCTTTCTAGTGGAGGATTAACACTATTTGCCTTACAGGTCCAGCTCTGCAGCTAGTTTCCAGCTTGCTTTGGTTCTTTTTAGTTCAGTTTTACACAGCTTGGATCAAGTTGTGCTACTAAGCTGAACTTTGTTTTCTTATTTTCTTTTTGTATACTCATAAAGTATTTCTGGTTTAGAGCTGAGAAATGGTGCTTATAAGAGCTCATGAGTGTGGGGGTTATTGGCCTTGGAGCTGAAGTTCATTTCTCTGAAACTTGAACCAGTGATCATTTTAGTGAGAAAGTCAGGAATTTCTTGTATGGCGACTCTTAATGTAATTCCTTTGTTTTCAGTATTTATTGACCCTACATGTAGTCTTTTGGAAACTAAGGAAATGCCAGGAGCAATGACAATCCAGAAGGACCTGCAGCAGCTTACTGAATCCTAGGGTGCATCAAGCCCAGCACCACTAATTAGTTGGGAGAGGTGATTCTCCTCCTCTACTCAAGCGTGGCCTCACCTTGAGAACTGTGTGCAGTTTCGGGTGCCACAGTATAAGATTCTGTGATCCACAGTGCAGCTTTAATAGCCAGCAGTCAGATGATGGGTTACTAACCTAAAAAAGCATCCAGCATTTTTCACTGAACACTGAGAGTGCTTTCTTCATCTCTCAGTGGATTGAGAAGTGTTGCACACATTTGTCTTCTTTCATAACCTTTGGCTTTTAAAGCAGACTGGTTGTGTCTCACTTGTGCCCATTAAGTGAGCCCTTTGCTGATGTAGCTGGGATGTTAGTTCAGGATGCTCAAGTATACAGGGTGGCTTGTGATGGGTTGGAGCAGGAAGGAGCTTCCTTGTGAAAATATGTGGTACCTGCCATTAGAGCCTTCTCCTTGCCCTAGTTCCAATTTCATATGGCTGTTAGAACAAGGCTGGTGTGTTCTACAGTCAGGCAGGTGGCTGGGGGAGATACTGTTAAAGTTCCAGTGTTGCAGCAATCTCCTCTCCACCTCAACCTAAATTGCTTTCAATTAATATCTACTTCTGAAAGAAAATCTTGCTAATATCACAACAATAATCTCAGTCTCTATTTCCAATTGACTTCAGGAGGGGAGAAATGTTGTCAGATCCCAAGGAGTCTATTTTTGTCTGGGAATACCATGACATTTCTTAAACTGACTTAAAGTGACTGGAATTGAGTTGGTAATGGAGACCCAACCTCGTTATTTTTTCTTTGATCACTCTGAAGCAGCCCCAAGTATTACAACAGCCTTCTGCTATTTGTTTAGAGCTGCTAAAAATGCAGGAAATGGGGGGGAGTTGCTTGCATATCTTACATTTTTGACTAGCAACTGCCTTGTTAGTTGAACGTTCTCTATGTGTTATTGTTTGTGTAGGATCAAGCAAATACATCTGTTGGAGCTGACTCCAGTTCAAAATATAATTTAAGGAAACTGGTGGAGTACAAAGAAATGAGACCGTGGTGTTCAGAGTAAGTGATTGTGGTGCTGAGGTAGTGTAGCTGAGGGGAAGTTTCTTTGTGTGTGTCAGGATAAGGCAGAGGTTAGACAAACCTTTTCCCAAGGTGTGAAGGTGCTTGTCTGAAAGCCTGACAGGTCTGTGTCAGAGCCTGCTGCTGATGATCATTTGAAGTCAGTGTTTTGTTCAGCTGGCTACAGGACAGGGTTCAAAAGAAACTTTTTTTTGAAAGCAAAACCAAATAGTTGGCTTGGTTAAACTGGAGGGGAATCAATGAATAAGTAGTGTCAGAAATAAAAGATTGTTTTCCTTGTCCTGGAAAGGGATGAAGAGAAGTTTCTTTCTGTGAACAACCTCCTAGAAGAAACAACAGATTGTTTTTCCTTCTCTGTGCTGGGGTAATTTTATCCCCTATAATGCAGAGAGAGAAACATGTGTACTTCTTTCCTTATTGGCTTTGTTCAACTGGCAAGTCACACATCCTTTGGAGAGGCATTCCACACAAATGTCACTCAGATAAGTCTGTGCGGGTGGGTTTGTTCATTTTGTTCTAGGCCAGAGAGAAGGATGCTGAAGTCATAAAAATAGAAGATGGTGTAAGTCTACCTGAGATGAAAAATTGTTTTGTAGAACAAGTTGATGAGGCTTATCCAAGCAGTGGCAAAATTTTGGGAAATACTGGTTTCAAGCTTGTTTGGGTTAGGAATCTAAATGTCTGTGGTGTGCATAGTAACCAATCTGCTAATTAAGGGAGAGCTTTTGGAGGTGGAAGGAAAGTATAAAAACTCTGATCTCCTGCTGGTTGCCAGAAGTCTGAGAGATATTGTTATATGCTAAAACTTGGTTTTGGTGGAAGAGAGGTAGTCTTGAATGGAAGTAGATGATATTTACTGGTGAGATTTCTGAGGGAATGCATGGAGCTGACAGGGAACACAGCCTTGGGCATTCTTAGTTGTGATGTGGATTAGGATTTTTTTCCAAATTATATGATTGAATGTGCATGCAGAGGAAGAAAAGAAACATAAGACAGTGCTCATGTAAATGAACAGAAGTAGACACATACCTGGTTGTTGAGATGGGACAGTAATTCAAGCAGAATGGTGCTTATCAACTGATGCAGAGGTACAGGACAAATAGGATAACTTCTGGTTTATGTAAGAGGAAGAAGACATGGAAAAAGTTTTAAATTAACTGAAGGAGTTTGGGCAATTAGCTAAAAAGCTTTCTAAGAGTATAAAGAATACAGGAATATGGTATTTGCATGTAGGAAAAGATTTCAGCATTTTGTGGGATTGCTTTGAGTTGTGTGATTTTTATTTTTTCCCCTAATTTTTTTTCTTTGAGGGTTGAGGGAATGATTTTTGAGGACGTGGGTACAGAATCTTTTGTGCGTCAATTTTAACTGATAGGTTTGGAATAAGGAAAAAACCTCCCTTTCCAATTGCAAGAACAGTTCCTATTTTTGCTCTGTGAAAGCTGACAAAATAGTTAAAATTATTTAGAGATTTCACCAGTTAGATTGTTTGCTCACTGTAGACCTTAAGGCACTAGCAAGAATTTTTAGACAGTTCTCCCATGGCCCATCAGGTTTCCTCTCAGGCTGGTTTCCTCTGTTGGAGGAAAGCTTTCTGAAACATGTAATGGAGTAAACATTTTGTGGACATATCTGGAGTATCTCTCTGTCACAATGAAAGAGCACAAGACTAGGTCAGGCATGTATGATATTTTCCATGGGTTGTCTTCCAAATTTGAGCTATTTGTCACTCAAGAATTTTATGAGTTTAAGTCTTTTCTGTTTGGAAGCCCTCTGTTCAACCTACATTAAATGTATGCTATGAGTACCAGAAATTTGTGTCTTGTGGTTAGAATTCCTTGGGCATGGTTATGTGGAGTGTGAGTAATCATGTTCTATGTTGGTCTTTAAATCTGCCACATGCTACTTTATTCTAAGTGAAATAAGGGCTTCTGAGAAAAGCCATTTAACACAAGACCTGGTATAAAAACAAGTAGCTAAAACTGGTTATGACTCTGCAGAGGAGCAATATTAGGATGTTTTTGATGTTGTAGTGAAGTCCTGGTAAAAGAAAAAAATGAGAGAATTCTAGGAAAGAAGGGATTGCAGTAAGAGGGCTTCTAACTCAAGTCCTTTATGAACAAGATCATATAATTGAGGAATAGCAGCCCTGAATGATTTTGATTACCCAGGAAATCCCTTCTGGACAAGTACCTAGAGTGGGGGGAAAAACAGTCTGAAAGCAAATGAACTCTCCTGAATGATTCTCCTGAATGATAATATGGGACATGGAAAGTTACAGGAAAACAGCGTTCAGGTGTGAGGAGTGATGGGCATTTGAAAGGCATCAGGTGGTGACAGGTCTTGTGCTTCATCTCTGTGCTCTGTTGCTGCTTCTGCGCATTACCAGCTTCCAAAGGAAATGTTCCCCTCATGTCTTCTGGCCTTCTTGGTGGAGTGAGGGTGGTAAGGAGTCTCCACTGCTCTCCCCAGTTGTGTTTACAAGGGATCCTCTCCCAGCTCCAGTGCCATCTCTGTCAACGTGAGCAAGGAGTGGTTGGTCAGTTTGAATTCTATGTCTGTCTATAGGGGGAACAAAAAAACCCAGATGTTGTACATGCTTTGGCAAAGCTTGGTGGCCTCCAAATATTTCAGTTGTCTGCAGATTCTTGATAGGATCAAATCATTGTGTATTATCACCCATCACAAGGCCAAAAAATTTCCATGGTAGCTTCTAAACCAAAAGTAATGCTTCAGGTCACAAAATAAGTTACCTTTTTTTCTATGTTAAGCTATAGTATATTGCGTGGGTTTTGGTTGTTCTTTGTTTTGCTTTATTCTGAAGTTTAAGAGTAAGTAGAGGTGCTTTGTGTAAAAACTCAGCATAAATCTGGGCCAGTAAAGCTTTTTCACTTGGTTTTGTGTTGGTATGCTTTGTATGCTTCTCACAGTTAAACATCTGTTGGAAAGTTCATGAAGTTCTCAAAATGTGAATGTGAGACTGAGTTTTTAAAAGTGACAATTTGTATGTTTAAGAGTTAAAGGAGCTAAACAGGGCTGAGAATGCTGTGCATGGGGCCAGTTCTTAAGTGTCTCACTCTTGTCACACCTTGGTTTATTAGTACATCTGCCTTTTAATTAGGCAAGCAATCATGTGATCTTCTCTGCAGTCATGAAGACTAGAAGAATATGCTATTTTTATTCTATGTAAATTCTTAGCATAAATTAATTCATCATGCATGCACAACTGGGATCCTTCAAATATTCTGTTTTTAAATCTGGTACTTGATTCATCTTTTTTGAGTTCAGATTTGCATCTTGCTTTCTGTTGTTTATGCTGTGAGTTTGTGCCTCGAGCTTTCTGAGTAGTAAGCACTGGATTTCTGTAGGCATTTGAGCTGCCCTACCAGTTTCACCTGTCAAGTATAAGGAAAATTCAGAGAAGGGATGTTTAGGCAGCTGAATAAACCAGTTTCTTGCTTTTAATTGCACACCTGGTCTGACATGATTAGGTTTTACTAATCAAAAATACAATTAAAACCTCCCATGTTGTATCAAACATGCAGTAGAAATTGAGTTTATTTTTAGCCTATGCCAGTGGTTGGTTGCTGAATGTATCTGAATACTTTGGAATTTTATGCATCTTATTAACAGTCTGGGGATATGAAGTAAATGGTAGTTTACTTTCAAGTAAACTTCACTTGATACTTCTCAATCACTAGGATAATTTATTCTGTCGCTTATTAAATTGTCTTTTCTCTTTCCTCAAGAGTTTCTTTCTTTTGTCCTTCCAATTCTTTTCTCCCTTCCCACTGAGGAGGGAGTGAGCAACCAGCTGGGTGGTGCTTAGCTGCCTGCCAGGGATAACTCAACACCAACTACCCTCAAATGCTGGATGAATTCAAAGGCATATGTGTTGAAAAGAGAATAATTAATCTACTACAGTTTTATTGACACACTGTCTTAGATTGCAAAGTGAAACAATATTGAAAACTTGCCATTAGAAAACTGATGACTTGTCATCTGGAATGCCATGTGCAACATTGATTGTTGGTTTTTACTCAAGTAAGGAGTGTTTAGTAGTTCCTTATGAGATGGAAAATCTGGCTGTAGAAAGTAATGAATGCTAGAAAAAAAATACTGTTTGGAGCATGCTTCCTGTACCTCATAATGTACTAGGCAGCCACTCAGTGAAATGGAATGCAAGTCACAAATCTGAAAATGATCATAATAAATATTTTAATTCCATGTCTAGTAAGTCATACTTAAATTCATGCTTCTTGTGTTTTCTAAGCAAACTAGCCAAGGGGAGTTTCAGTATTTGTAGAGAATGTGTATACTACCTGAAGATGGAAGTATCCATTTGGTTTTAGGATCACTTGCAGCTTAGAGAAGGATGTGAATTTTGGCCCTTTTGCTATAGTTTCTTGCCCCCACGCTGCTTTTAAAGCACTTGGAGTGTGATCAGCTGAGACAGGACTCTACAAAAGTTAACTCTATAACAAAGATTTATTTAAACTGTTTGGTACCTTAAATTTCTAATGCGTGTGGGTTTTGGTTTGGAGAACAGCCAGCTGACTTTTTTTTCTCTTGAACAGAAACCACAAGGTCCTGGGGTTTTATGCCCGTATAGTGGCTACAGATATTTTCTAGATGAGCATTTCTCACAAGTCTGAAGTCTAAGGCCATATTTTCCAAACTTTATTTTACTAATAGGTCATTGTCAGCCTTCACAGTTTCTGCCACTGGTACTCACCCTAGTGAAAATTTGAAGATGATCTGCTCTCTACTGTCCCCTTTAAAATGACTAATGCTCTTCTGAACACAGTTTGGAACTGTCTCTCAAAAGTTTGAAAAATTATATGTGGAGGCCATTCATTAGGCACAATAGGTTTCATCCAGTGGGGTTGAGTGATGTTGTATTCTTGAGAAAATATTTCTGCACTGACATAAATCAATCTGTTGTGTTCTACATTTAATTGCATTGGAGGTGCCAAGGGTTGCTGGTAACCCATGTCTTTGCAAGTTAAATGGAATGCATCTGATTGAATGGTAACAGCTTTGTAGAACAGGTAAATTCTGATCAATTTCCCTTGGAAACAAGATTTAATGCAATGAAACTGCCTCTCATTTGTCTCACTAATATGCTTCATTAAGAATGTATTTTCTTGCTGCTTTCTCCTGGAAGCTGGACAGAGCTTCATGTCCTGATATCCAGAGGAGCTGTTTCTGAAAGCTGTGTTCTTTTCTAGAGGATGTGATGTTCAGTGCCATTATATGTCCTTTTTGCCACAAACGAGGGTAATTGTATCTGTTAGTGCTCTAAGAAGTAGCTGACTGATTTAGTGAAATATTTCTCCTCCATAAGTAAGATGAGAAATTAAATGTGGATCTCATGTTTGGATTTTACCAGAAAACTTTGAATGTTAGAAGGCCAAACTAATTACTTGGCAAAAGTATAGTTTAGCCTAGTTTTCTCCCAACACATTGAATTCTGTGAGCATGTGGCTGAAATGTTTTAGTCCTGGGTATCAGCTACGGAGGGGAAAAAAGTGTGATCTTTCAGGGTGTATGTGTTGTGGTAAGCAAATAAATACTTTGAAGTGATATTTCAAATCCATTCTACTTGGCATATTTCCACTGTTGTAGCCAGTAGTCTGCTTGATTGTTTGGAATTGCTCTGAAGCTGTAAGCTATGTTACACATACCTTACATACTGTACATGTGTTACACTTGGCCAGAGTGAGCTGAATGACACTGTTAGGCTGAGGGAAAAATAAAGCCAGCTAGCTAGTTTTGAGAAGTATAATACTGGATATTCAGGGCTGACCTGCCTTTCCACTTTCAGAGAATACCTTGGCATTGCTTTTTTGGAGTGATTCTCAGTGTCTTTATTGCTCTAAAACATTGGAAACTACAGTGGTGTAAGGAAGCATTTTTAGCTTACTGAGACTATGCCAGTTTCTAGTCTGATGCTAGAAAAGTGATGTAAGAGTTATTTAGGGACATAGCCCTGAATTTCTTACTGAATCGGGAATGACCTGATTTACAGAAATAAATTATTTATTATGCATTGCTTAAATACTTGTGGCTGCAGTACTAAATATATATATCAATAATGTTGTTACAAATACTTACTGTCCCTAGAAATAGTTCAGGTGAGTAAAGGAAATGAGGGCATTAAGAGCTACAGTTCTGTTTAATCTGTCGAGATAGTAAGACTGCTTTGAGAATATCTGCAATCTGGAATAATTTTCAATTTTTTTCCTTGGGGCTTAACATTTGCAAACTGAAGCATGTGTTTTGGTGTTTCCCTGAATTGCTACTTACACAATTTAGGATGCTCAAGTAAATTATCTTCTCTGGTATATTATTAATCTACACACTGAACACACCTTGCAGTCTGTGTTGGCGGCTTCTGTACTCTTCCTTAGTGTTATATAGCCCACACTTTCATACTCCTCACTTTTGAAGTTGCTTGCTTAATCAACTTACTAATTGCTATAAAAACCTAAGCCTCTTCTGATCTACAAATCTTACATATATAAGTAACCTGAAAAGAAAGCCCTTAACAATCACAATTTAGGAGTACATCCCGCAGCTTAGTAACATGAGTTTCTAGGTGGTAGCCATTGTGAAACACTTGGATTCTCTTAGTTATGAAAGAGAGGGATCAAGAGATAATGGATCAGTGCAAACAAAATGGATTTTAAGTAATATTAAACGTTCTATGTTTCAATAAAATGCCAGCTTTGTTCAGTGTATTGGGTTGCAGGCATTGGAGTGCTGTGTATTTTGGAGTAGATGAGAAATTTTCTCCTGGGGAACTGATTTTGTTAAAAAATGCTGATGTGATTCAGTTAAAGTGCTCTGTGGGAATCCTGGCAGAACTCTAGATGGAATTGATAAACCCTCCTTGGTGCCTTCCTGCCGAGCTGGAGCTGCTGGCTCCTGGCAGGCACTCGGGGGCTGCACCATGCAGGGCTCCTGCCCCTGCTCCCCTCCCAGCCTGGAGGGCCACACACCCTCCCTCTGCCTGGGGGTGAGAAAGAAGCTGTTCCAAAACTCCTGCTTTGGCGTCAGCAGGAGTCTGTTAGTCAGGATAAAAGAACTGGTGTTGGGTTTTGTTTTTCTAAGGACTGAGTTGGTCTCCAAATCATTTTGTTGGAACCAGCTTTTTTCTTTAACTTTGCCTTAATTTGGGGGTGAAAAGAAGCTGGGGACAAAAAGAGGTTTCAGAGGGAATGCTTTGCAGGGTGAGATTTCTGCTTTACAGCAGGTGCTAGTAGGGACTGAAGGAGGGGGCTGAAGGGCTACATGCACAGATGGTGACAGACCATGCTGTACCAGTCTGGGAAAATGATTAATCAATACTACAGGGACTTATTCTACCATTAAGTTCTTTTAATTTGGCCTTATGTTTCTCTGCTCGGGAGTTCTGTAAGAGAATGTTCTAAATGTGATGCTGGTTCAGGATCATGATGGTTTTTGAGAGTAATAAAAGCAGTTCTTTGGGTTTTAGCTGGATCGTGATGCAAATGGCAGTGAAGAGAACAAATGTTCTACCCATGTTTCTAATTGCAAGTTGCATAAATATGGCTTGGATTTTAATGAAGGGGACTTGGGATAATAATACTGAGGAATAGCAAATGATTAGTGAGCAGGATGGTTAATGCACATTTTTCATAGTCCTATTGCACTTTTGTTGCTGTAAGTTACCTTCATTCTGATACTTCCCAAATTTTGAGAGTTTGTATTTCCAACTTTATTGGTCTCTTAAAAGAAACCCTGTAACTTCATAAATCTTGTTGTTGACAAAATTAAAAGGAAAATAATTACACTAGTGTAATTAATTAAAAGCATTGGAACTTTGAGGTTCCTGATGCATTTCTTTGCTTCATGAGTTACTGGAGGATGTTGTCATCATTTATGGAGGATCAGTGCTGGAGGAAGAAAATGTTTTCCACAGACTGCAAGACTGCTTATCTCTTCTTTAATGTTAGTAATCTACCTACTGCTTGACTTTTCCTCCTTATCCTGTTCCACTCCCTCACACAGGTCAAGATTTTACTAACCTGGTTTCTTTTAATACTTAACTCTGTTGGAGTTTTCTGCCTAAGCTAGAACCTATTCCTACTTTGTGCTAGGTTCTGTTGCTGCTCCTAGGCACCTCCTTCCCCCTGATGGTCCTTGTCCAAAAGAAAGCCACCTTATCTCCCAATCACAGCTTGAAAGCTTCCTGTTCAGGATGTACTTCCAGTACTTCCCCAGGTGTTGGCAGACAGTTCTCCCTGCAAGGTGGTTCATCATGTCATTTTTTCCTGCCCTCAGCCTCAGCTATTCAGTCTGTCCTCTCTCTCTCTTGCTTGTTTGATTCCCACCAACCTGCTGATCACATTCCCTCTCCCAGCATACACGCTTTCCCTGCATGTTCAGTCCTTGAAGTTTGTCCTGACCCTCTCCTCCCATTTCTCCTTCATGCCCAGCCTCTTTCCTGGCTCTTTTCATTCCCCTTTTTGTCCCCATCATCTGCCTGCCACCTTTGCAGTATTTCAGTTTCTTCTGCCACTGTGGATATCATTGTGAAGTGACTGAGGTTGCTGGAAAGGTAGACCTGAATTGTCTGTGGGAACTCAACCTCAATCCAGCAGGAGCTTAGAGGGGAAATAGCCTTGAGCCAAAGAACAGTTGCTTCCTCCATCAAAATGATGACATCTGATGTCTGGGGGGAGGTTGGAGCACACCTGAAATCCTCAGAGACTTCAGTCAGATTCCTAAAAATATTTACTCACTATTTGTAAATATATATGTTGGAGGCATAGAACAGGACACTGAGGGGACAGACAGGTTCTTTTAGGGGTCTTTGGCAGTATGATGATGGCACTAAATCATAGGGACAATTAAAGAGTTATTTTCTTAACAAGACATTTTGATTAGCATAGCACAGAATTTATTATTAGAATGGCACATGAGTTCTACAAGCAGAACCAATGTTGTGCAATTTATAAATAACGTAATACAGAATTTATAATACAACTTCACTTATAATTTCTAATCACCTTTGCAGGTCAAGACAAATCTTTAATAGATGCTTTGCTGTATCAATACAACAATCATAATTTAGACTCAACATTTGTATAAAAGAATATGAGTCATACTCTCCATCCTTGGAGAAAGGAGAGGAGTTCCTTTCTAAGGAGTTACTTGGAGTAATAAAAAGATGTATTAAAAAAGAATATAATGTGTAAACCAAAGTCACCTAAGGCTGAATATCAAGATTGTAAAGTAGTGTGCTATAGGGTGTTTTTTTCAAGGAATTCAGAAAAATAATCTTTTTTAAAATGTTTGTGTTGACCAGATGAAATGCATAAATATCCTGTAAAGAGACCCTCTCATGTTAATGGGAAAATGATGGTGAAGCAAAATATTCTCTTTATTTGTGTCTTCTGAAAGTGCATATGTTTGAGTTCTAGAAATGCAGTATATAGTGTAACCTCAAATGGTGTTCACAGAGCTACTTGAAACAGGCTGCTACTTTGCACTGTCATGCTTAAGTAGGACATAGAGCCCCTAAATACCCATGGAAATTTAAACACAGGGAACAAAAACTAGGCTCCCATCCAAAGCCAGTTGAAGCTGATTAAAAGACTGCTTTTGGCTACTGAGTGCTCTGACTTAAGCCACTTGCAAGCTAGATTTGAGTTTCAGGTGTTCAGACAGACTTGTCAGGTTTGTTAAGTTTGTAGGTTTTCTGATTTGTGTCCAAGGTACTGTCTTTGATTATAGGAGATATCCCAGTGTGTACAATGCTTGACTTACTTATTTTCACTACTGAGTTCTAAAAATAGTTAGTACATAATATTCAATACCTTAACTACACTTAATCATCAGATCATGTATTCTTCTTTTTTATGGCTTGTCAGTATACACTGTTAAATCACAGGTGTACCTAGAGATGATCTACTTACTTGTATAAGATATGCCTACAATTAGAAGTGAGGAATATACCTTTACATACTGTGGAGTTCTTGATTTGGCTAGTTTTAATATGCACCTCCATTCTTCCCATCCTGTTAGTTATCTAAACTTTTCAAGCCAGGAAACAGAAAAGAGCAATATATTTTTATGTAAGATATATCTATAGAGTTACAAATATAGGTTAAAGTGAGAGGTGATGGTCTGCCTGACGCAGATGACTGTTTTGTTTCACTTGTTTGCATGCTTATCTTCTGTTTTAGAAATAGAAAATAAAATATTTACATTTTATCGTAATGTTTTTTTGAGTGCAGTCCAAGTTAGTTCCTTCACTTAATTTCACTTGGCATGTTTCCCCACTTATGTTCAGGCCAGCCTGTAAAATTAAAGCTGTATGTATTTATTAGCTATCTGTGTGCTGTGCTTCCAATTTCTTCTAGTTGAGAAAGTTGGAAATTCACTTTTGGAGTTGAGTGAAGATTCTGTTCCAAATGTTAATAGATGTGTAGAGCTTGTTGGCTCCTCTAGCTGAGCCTTTTTCCTCATATACTAATCAGCAATTAAATTTTTCTTGATACAAAAAACGTTTTGGAAAACTCTGACCTACAATTCTGTAAAGCATCCTGAAGAGTGGGGTTTAGCACTTGAGGGTCAAATGTTTGCATCAGTTTTAGGGGATAAATTGGAAGTTATTTTAACTAATTTCTTTTGTATTTGACCTCTAGGTTCCAGCAAGATGTGGAGTGACAGTCCGAGACAGCCTAAAAAAAGCTCTGATGATGAGAGGTCTTATTCCAGAATGCTGTGCTGTTTACAGAATACAAGATGGGTATGGTTTGTGTGGGATGCTTTTTTTGCTCTTAGAATCAATTATTGGAGCTACCCAGGATGGCCAGTTCTATCCAGAAGTTGTTTACAAAGTTCAGAATTTTATGATACTTTTCACTAAACAATTTGCACGTCACAAACATGTTGAAAAGAATGTCTAACTCCTAGGAAAAGGCTCAGGCATAATATTCAGTAATATGAAATTTTGGCAAAACACTCATTGAATCCAACTCATGCTAACCAAGCAAGTATTAAATAGGCTGTGTTAACTTCGTGGTTTTATTTCATTTGGCTATAATACATTCTTAACTAAAGACAGAGTTCCCTTGGGAGGAAAAAAAAGAATTTTCAGCCCTAACAATTTGTATATTCATGTGCACAATTAGCTATCGCTGTGGAACTCTTACACAACAGGTACCTTGACAAACATTTTATTTTATCAAAAAGCCATCTGCCATGTGGGAAACAAGGAATTGGTCACTACTGGAGCTGGTTGAAAAAGTGCATTTCCTTCCTGCAGTTTGTCCAGGGAAGGTGTGCTTTGTTTGCTATGTACTGAGCCTAAGGTCTTGTTCTAAAGTTTCCTGCAATTAGACTGCGTAGCAACCTCCCACAGTGTAACTTTTTAGCTGATCTCACAACTTTGGCAAGAGACATGCAAGGGCTTGTGTGCTGATGCTAATGAGAGGCTTATTTTCACTTTAGAGAGAAGAAGCCAATTGGCTGGGACACAGATATTTCCTGGCTCACAGGAGAGGAGTTGCATGTGGAAGTTTTGGAGAATGTGCCACTCACGACACACAATTTTGTATGTACTGGGTCTTGTGAGATGCTGAGTGGGGTTACATCAACTTCATACTTTCAAATTCAAATTATCAACTTGGAATATTTTGCATCTGTGGGATGTGGTGGGAGTTGCAAAAGAAGTTTTTAATCACAGTAGCTTAAGTGAATTCGATAGAATTGTATTTGAAATAAGTGATGCTAGAGTACTTGATCACCCTTAAAACTTTCGCGTTTTGTTGGAATACACCCTCTAAAATCTATAAATGTAAGGGGTTTATATCAGTACTGCATTGCAGAGCTGTAATAATCTACTATTTTTGTATTGCTGTATCTATAAAATGTATTCTGGGCCTCCCTGCTGGCTCTGCAGCAGCAATTAACTAATGAACTAACTATTCCCAGAGCAGTGCTGACATCATCAATGATGCAGTGCACAAATATGTTTTGACCTGATAAGGCACCAAGTAAATGGAAGCTGCTAAACAGAATCTGTCTAAATGTTTCCAACTACATACAAAATCCTGGAAATAATGTCTGTCACACTGGGAAAGAAAGACCTTCTATTTCAGCTTAAAACATAGCAAAATTCTATCTGCAAGCTGTTTCAACCTATTTAGCTCAAACAGGCTGTTTGGGTTATGGCTAGTTAGGTGAACCCTAGTAGTAGGCTTACATTTTTTATATCCCACTGAAATTCTGATCATTACACGTAATAATAGAACTAAGAATGTGTTTTTACACTAGTTATTGCTGAATTTGAAAATTAGCGAAATCATTTTCCCCCTATAACAATCTGTGGAGAATGAACAATCACCCTTTTGTGATTCTGAATGTTTCTGAGTTTCAGTAGTCAAAATTACAACTATATCTGTAACCATACATTGAAGCCCTGTGTATATATATAATATATATATATGTGTGTGTGTGTGTATGTATATATACATATATATGCCTGTGTATTTCCAGTCCTGTTGGTATTAGATAGAAATGTTCTTTGGCTTCTGGAAAAGTTAGAATATGAAATAGTATTTCAGCAGCTTTTGGTTTTATAGGTTGTATTCAAATAAATTCTCAATGTTTGTGGCTAACATGATAATAGTGAAGTTTTGCTTCAGGTTTTTTGCTCTTGTTCTTACTGCTAGTGCAGTGAAGCATTAATTCCAAGAAACAGTTGAAGGAACGTTGTAGTGCATGAAAACTGTTTCAAAAAGGAGACAGATCTTTTCTGTAAATCTCTTTAATATATAAAACTGTAGCTCCAGCATCACAAAAGAGACTTTTAAGTACACTTGGGGGAGGTAAAAGCAAATAGCCTATCCTGGGCTTACAGAAGGGCTCTAGGTAATTGTGCCTGTTTTTGCCAACGCAGGTACGAAAAACGTTCTTCACGTTAGCGTTCTGCGATTTCTGTCGGAAGCTGCTTTTCCAGGGGTTCCGCTGCCAGACTTGTGGCTACAAATTCCACCAGCGCTGTAGTACAGAAGTGCCACTGATGTGTGTTAATTATGACCAACTTGAGTAAGTAATCACACTTGATTTTCAAGTTGAGCCTTTTAACAAGTGCACAGCTGTCAGTGATTTCTTATGTTAAGTCTGTAATTCAGGAAGTCAGAGGAGGTGCCTGAAAAAAAAAATAGGAGTACAACTGTTCTTGTGAGACTGCTTAATTCATACTCTTTCTGTGCTAGCTCAGACAACCAGTTCATATTTCTTTGCTGGTCTATGAAGTGCTTTTTCTGAAGCATGAATAGGGTTGCTGGGCACTTGACTGTATCAGACAGACCACTCATTGTTCACAGTTGTTATTATTAATCAAAACTGGTTCTTTATTGTGTGATGGCTAGGGCCATGTTTAAAATTTAGCTGTGACTTTATTCTCTTCAACCTGAAAAAATGTTAAGAGACAGTAGTTGATTGTAGTGAAATTGCGATTGGTTTTGCAATAATTGAAAATAAATCTGCTAGCAAGAATAATACCTAGGTAAGAAACATAAGAGAATGACCCAAACAGTCCAGTGTTCTTGGATTGAGTTACTGAACTATTTGTTCAAATAGGTCTTTCATGTAGATTTAGGATCTGGTGTAAACTGGGTCTGTTCTATTTGATTAGTTTCAGCAAAGGCTGTTAAGTCCTTGAAATAGATTTTTGTATAAGGAATAATTTAAAATGCTATTTTTCTCACCAAGAATGAATTTAATTTTAGTTTATTTTGGTATTTGTAACTGTTTCCATTGGCATCTCTGGAGTTTGTGCTCAGGGTGTTAGTTTATGTACTGATATATATAAGTTGTGCATTCTTGAAGAACTAGATGTTTACAGTTCCATCTAAAAGATTAAAAAATTATTTTCCACAAAGTTTATATTTAAGGCATGATCTTTTGATCCTCTGTGGAGTAAATAATACTTTTAACATACCTTGCAGATTTAATGTGTGTGATCTTTATTTTTAAATTTAGAATTTAATCAATGAGGTTTTGGGGTTTGGGATGTTTTTTGTAGTTTTTGAGTATTATATTGTGAAACTTCTGGATTTTGCACAAGTTAGGTTGTTTTTGTTTTGTTCTTGCCTCACAGTTTGCTGTTTGTCTCCAAGTTCTTTGAACATCACCCCATACCACCGGAGGAGGCCTCCCTAGGAGAGACCACCCCAGCATCTGGATCATACCCCTCAGTGCCCCCCTCAGATTCTGTTGGGTATGAACTTATTCCTGCTGTTTAATAACATAACTTTTCAGTACTGTGCTAAGAAAAACTCAAAGTACTGCTTTGCAGCTCTGCATTGTTTTAATCTGGCTTCTTATGCAAATATATCCAACTATGCTTAACTTAAAAGAAGTGAAGGTTTTCATTCACACAAATTCTGTAAATGAATAATGAGCCTAGGTTAAATGTGTGTGTAACTGTCTGTAGAATTGGGGTATTAACTGTTAAACTGATTTCTTTTACATAATAGCTTAGACCTGGTCTAAACTGGAAAGATTTTATACTTAAAATTAATATAAACCAAAATTATATCCTCACAAACTTTTTAGTTGGTTATTAGATTATAATTTATATGCTTTGAAGTGACAAATGTCACTTTGAGAATAAACCACATTACTATAAGGCTGATGTGAACAGGTGCCAGTTCCAGGTTCATAATACTGTCTTAGTAGCTTTTCCACATACACTGCTTTAGTATCCTCCAGACCAGCCGTCTTCTTCGTGTTCATGTTGAGGTATACCAATAGCATCTGTTGCTGCAGCTCCAGGTTTTGCAAAAGTAGATCTCTAAAACAATTTCCAACAAAGATTCTGGACCCTTTCTCCATGAAGAGATAAGAGACCATATTTAAATTATGTTCCCAGTAGCAAAGAGATCAATGACACCATCCATCATTAGGTAGTTGAACAAATGTCCAGGCAGAGTAACTCAGGGATGTATATCACGCTCAAGAAATCTGGTGCATGTTTATTAAGAACACCAAATACAGAAGCCTTCAGAAAACCATTCCCAGGACATGTGTGCTGTGTGGAGTTGAGCTGAATGTGGCAGAGAGGATCTCTTGGATTAGTGAAAATTGTGCCTAAGTAAAGCAGAAACACACTGGAAGCTACGCAGGCACCTCTGGACTCTTTAACCAGAAGATAAATTTTTTGGGCAGCCAAGAGTGTTTTATAGAAGACCAAATAAAATGCCTCCCAGGAAAACAGATTGACAGTCCTGCAGAGGGAACCTCACTTGGTAAGTACAGAGATTATGTTCCTACTTCTTCTATTTTGTGCAGATTTGAGTGAATTCAAAAGTACTTCTTCAAGGTAGTGCATGTTGCCTTTAGATCCTGTGGATATTAGTAGAGCAGATTGTGGGAAAGGCTGTTTGTCAAGTATTTGTTGTGCTACAGCCAAAATTGTAACTGAGCTAGAACTATTAATTCATGAAGAAACTTGTTCATACCAGTTGTGTTAAACGCTAGTGGATGTCAAAAACACTATATAGCTCTACTCTTAATATTCTAAATTGTCCTGCTTTTCAATTGCCTTTGCATCACATTGGTCCATTCTTACCAGCTTGTGAGGTCACAGCAATATGGATTATCTTGATACATGCACTACTTCAGGCAGTCTTAGTTTTGAGAAGTGAAAACAGAAGAAAAAAAATTAGACCAAAGCTGGTTAATGCCTTGAGATCTTTAACTTCGCATACATAAAAATGTTAACATTTAAATACCCTTGCTAGTTGCTGTTTAGGAGCTTTTCTCAAGTGTTGCATCTATAAATGTATGTAATTGCAGAAGATGTCAAGCACATCCTTTCTGCTTTTTTGCTTTGTTGTCCACTTTATTGATAAACAAAACAAAGGCATACATCATGCCTGCAAAATTCTGTTCATTTTGGAAATGGTTGATGATTATCAACTGGTGTTCATATGTAATATGCATGTTAGTCATACAGTGTTCCCCTAGCATCCGTGTATGTAGGATTTCCTTTCCAGAAGTAGCTCAGATGTTACTGGATGAGCATATAACACTGTCCATACCTTTTTCCAGTTATCTTTCATGCCTTTCTTTAATCATACATTTCTGCTTTTTAAGAACATAATTGTGGAAATATTAATCTAGCTGAATTTAAAAAGCTGGCCTTTTCTACAAAAACATGTACTCACCTGTGGTTTTATTAAAGAGGACTGTTACAATATGGACAGCAGCTCAACTGGAATTTTAAAAAAAGGCTGACATTTGAGCTTGTCTGGGAGGAAAATACGGGATTGAAATTTGAGAGCTAAATAATGGGATGGAAAATATGAGGAAGTAGTGCTTTATTAACACTTCCTAGATTAATAATTGTTCTTTTGCTTTCTCTTTTCTAGCATCTTGCATGGAACAGCTGACAGAGGAAGAAGGGATGTTAATAATTGTTTGGTAAACCTGAGGAAGGAGAAGGCAAACATCCTTCTTCATCTCTAGCCTTGTGAAGGGATCCCAGCAGTAGGCCAAGTGCCCAAAAGAAGGAAGTTTGTGTTGCAAGACAAGTTGGAGAGTGAAAGTGTGCAATGGGAGCAAATGGAAAAGTTTGGAAGAGCAAGGGACATAAAGGAAGATCCTTGGACATGATGCAAAAGCTGCTAAACATGTTGGAGAACTGTTTCACTTTGCTGGTGTGCAACATCCTAAAGCAATCCAGGCCTGTAGCCTTTCTTTCTTCCAACTGTGAGCCATAGTCAGTCCCTCCAGGTTTTCTACCCCAAGGTGTGGGAGCACATATGGTCCCATTTCACATTTTTGAACCCCTTAAAAAATTGTATCCAGCCTCAACATTAGGTTTTGTGTCCCGTTTTAGTTTTTTCCATTTGCACTATCCTGTTGTGCCAGAACAACCATTTTAGTTATAATCTGCAGTTAAATGGAAAGAAAAGTGTAGGTTTCCCTGCTAAGAGCCATTTGTAATAAAATAGAAGTAAGGAAACTGTATATCAGGCATTGTATTTGTTTCGTTCCTTGCACTGTCATGAAGTTTCTTTTCCATCTTGGCTTGTAGGATATGAGCACAGAATTTCTGTGAACCCAGTTCCCTCAGTCTCAAATACATGAAAAAGAGAAGTAAGCAAGTTGGCAACATCGTGGCTCTTTGAAAAACAGCATTTCCCAATATGCTTCGTCTTCTAAGTTGAAGGAAGAAAAGGGGAATGTCTGGTGCACTGTTCTTGGAAGCTTGCCAGTCCTTGCCTTTGAGCAGGCTCCAGCTTGTGATTAAACACCTCTGCTTTCCTTTCTGCCTTCCAACTGTTCACTGATCATTCTGCTTCAGCTGAAGATACTTGAATGTCTAGAAAAGCTTCTGAAAAGCCAAGGAAGTGAAGATACAGTCTTAAAATATTACATTTTATGCTACAATGCCATTTAGATCCTGTGTGTATAAGTGAGCAAAAGCTTCATGTTTTAATTCATAAAACAGTGAACTTTTCCTCTAAAAGTTCTGGCACCAGGCCTTTTCCAGGTTACTCCATGAAAATGTTCCCAGTGTTCCTACAATATACAGGTTGAGTTGATATGCATTCTTGCTTTGCAGAAAAGGTTTGGTATCAGAATCAGAAAACTCTCAGTCCATACAACAGGTGAGGGAAACCTCTTGCTCTCCAAAACTTTATTTGCAAAACCCTGCTAGTGAACTGGACCTGGTTTGGAGGACTAACAGTGACAATGTGGTTCTCTTGATAACCCCTGGTATATGAAGCTGTGGGGTATTTTAGGCTCATCAGCTTTGATCTGGGCTCAAAGGCCATTATAAATGAGTGCACACCATTGTGATACTCCTGGCAGTTGTTTTTCACCTACAAGCCAACATGGATGAAAACAAGTTATCATGGTATAAAAAACTGCACTAATTTGTATGGGGTATTGACTCTCAGATCTGTCCCATGATGCTTCTAGACTGACTTCAGAGGGTGCTGCAAGAAAGATATTTGGCTTGTAGTTACAAACTTGGTACTGCTGTCCTTTTCTCCAAACTGGCATTTGATTTGGGATTATTGATTTGGGATTATTATTTCCAGGCTGCAGGGATGGGGAAAGAAATAAAAAAGTTAGGTTTTCTGGCAATGTCTATGGAGTACCACAGTAATTAAATCAGAACCTGTTTGGCCTCCACAATTTCAATTTACCTGCTTGCTACTGTAGCTGAAATACCACTGTGTCCCAGATCCTTAGCAGTCCTAAGAAACTGCTTGGAACTGGAAGTGCACTGTGTTCTTCATTAAGGGCAGTAACAACAACCAAATCGAGTCTGGTGTTAACACTCTGGTGTAAACAAAAACAATCCAAAACAAGCCTTGATACACATTTTAGCTTGCAGTAGGTTTGGTTTGGATGTATGTGTGCAGCCTTACAGATAAGTAGTGTGTGCAGCACTGTGCCCAGTGGCTAAACTGAGATGGACTTGTTCAGGGTGTGAGGAGGAGAAAGAAAATCTCAGTCCAGGAGAGATGCTGTCATTTTAAAAAGGAATGGGTGCACACCATATAATTGAAGCTAGGTGAATGTGAATTTTCAGTTCAAGCATTTGGTCAAGTACAGCAAAATAAAAATACAGTCCACAAAAACTTGAAGCCCAAATACACCTATCATAAGAAGAATTTCAAGAAAAATCTTTCCTGCCTAGACCAGCTCTTAAACAGTTAAGAAACATCACATTGGTGAGTAAAGGACATTGAGGAAAATCTGTATTAAAATTTTCTTTTGCATTTGTAAAGTGAACTTATTTGTATCATTGCAAGTTCTAAAATCCAATAGACATACTGTATATGATTTTATAAAATATTTTGTTTATGTATAGCATAACATGTGCAGACACTTTCTGAGTTACCGTACTCTTTTTTGTGGACTCAGTTTTGTGGAATAGTAAATCTGGGCACTTGCTATGCTTGGTAAAGGGTATAAGTTATTCTTGTTTCCTGATAAAACATCTTTCTATTTTGCCTTATAAAAAGGGAGGGAACAATGTGTCAATCCCAAACATATGGTTCAAACACATGTTCTGTCATGCTTTTCCACTGCCTAGAAAGGTTATAACATATTAGATTGAGATTTGACAACATCAGCTTGTTGCCTCAGAAGCTGAGAATCATTTGTTAAAGAAATGCCCACATCTTGGAGGCTGGGAGAAAGTGATTTATCTGCTTACTTGGAGAAAGCCTCCTTTAGCAAGGTGGCTGTGAACTGTTCACAAAGGCCACAGGAGCAACAGAAACCCAGATCTGATATTCAAATTGCATGTTCCTTTTAAGCCTCAGCCTGTTATTTTTTGGGGGGTGGGGGTTGGTTTTTTGTTTGTTTAAATTTTTTGGTGTGTTTGGTTTGTTTGGGGCCTCTTTTTTTTTTTTTTTTTTTTTTTTTAGTGTGTTTTGTCAGCACTATGCTTCCATAGCCTAACAACTAGTTTTGGAACTGGCCTGGAATAGACCATGTCACCCTTTTCCAAATGGTATCTGGCCCTTTTAGCTCCAGTGTCACTTCTACTCCTCTGGAGTAATTTCAGTGTAGGAATACTTTAGGAACAGCCTTTGGTAGCTCAGAGGATCACTGTGTTCTTTGTGGTGATGTGATTTTGATAGAACAAGATCTTGATGCAGACCAAGATCCAGCTTTTGCCACAGGCAGAAGATGGTGGTAATAATATTCTGAGCTTGTGATCTCAGTAGGCTGTCTTAGCTAGCAAACCCTTTGTCTCTTTTATTTCAGTAGTTATCTTTTTCAAGAAAAAATTCCATTTAGCATAAATAACCTATTTTTTTCAAAGTGTCTCAAGGATACCCATTAATAAAATCTTGATGGAGCACGTGGCTAACTGCTTATGAGGTTCCCATCTCTGGATTTTTTTATTGTCTAAAGCCCAGAGATCCTCCAAGTAATAGCTTAGAGACTGAAGAAAAAAAAAAAGAAAAAAAGAAAATTCTTTATCAGTCTATTTTCTAAAGATCTGGACTTCCCCCAGTAAGAATTTAATGAGTAGAAAAAGCTGTTCAAGTTGTTTTCAAACATGGTATGACGTAGCATGCTGTCTGTGTTAGCAACATGATGGACTTGATGACCTGTGACCAGAAATACAGAAGTAGCAGATGACCATTTATGACTCAAAGGAGGATGTAATTGAAACAATATTGCCTCAATCTGGTTTTCACTCCCTTGTCTTACTCATGATCACAGAGTATCTGATTGCTTCTGGTTTTGTCATGTGGCAGAGCTCAAATGGTTTGTCACAGTCAGTCCTGGTGCAATGTTCTGATGGATGTTGTGATATATTTCCCTTAATTTCCTTATTACCTGAGAACTCTCAGGAAGTTTAAGCAGGAGTTAGCTATCCCAGCAATGACAGTACTGGCCTGGTTTAGACACTTTTTAGACTTTTCTGCTGATACTGTTTTTGTGCAGCATTTGACACGCTTGCCTTAAGATGAAAGTGCAGTGCCTTTAAATGTCAGTCAAGTCCTGCATTAGGATCTGTGCAGTGTCCCATCTCCTGATGTGTGTTCTAGTCACATGGTTTACTTACAAACACATTCAGGAGTTCAAAACTTCCTCATCTGCAATATTTTACCTGAAGGTACTTGAGTACCAATGAATGAAAACTTCAGTTTATGTGTATGTACAACAACTGCATTTAAGAAAATAGTTCTGAAATTATAAACAACTACTGAAATACGCTGGGTTTTTCAAGGCCCTTTCTCAGAGATTTGACTATTGCTAGTTTTAGTTTATTGCTTCCCAGTATCTTCCCAATATCTATATTCTGTCATGTGACAGTAGGTAACTGTTCTTTTTTTCCAAGTTAAGCAGGGTTAAACCCCCTTCCTCTTCTTCCCAAATGTATTCAGGTATTTCATTGAAAGACTTATTAGACTGTTACCTGAATTAATTCACAAGTACTTTGTTTTGCCATTTTCGGTTGTGAGATTGTTGGCCAGGAAGGAAAAGATGCCAGGCACTTAGGATACTGATAGCACTGATTTCTGGGATCAATGCCAAACTGGATAAACTTTTCAATGAAAAGTAGGATAGTAGGCTATAAAATAGACCTGTTTCTGAAAAAATGCCAAGATGTCCTGTTGAAAATTGTAAAGGTTTTTTAGGAGGCCAAGGAGCATTGCTTACAGGAGGTGGCATCAGAACCTATTGCTGCTATATGCTGCTGTCAGTTTTGTTTCTGAAGCTTCTCCCTGTGGACATTGTCTTTGTGGGCTTGATAATTAATCCATGACTCATTGAGTGGCTGGAGGACTCCACTCCTCTTTTAGAACTTAGAAAAAGAAACCAACTTTTAAAAACCTTGTTGTCAGATAGCATGTATATTTTACCATGAAGTTTTCTTTGACAAAGGTGGCAAATGTTTTCGTTAGCCTTTTGCCTTACATCCATTAGATTGAATCATTAGACTTAAGAGTGACTGACCTTGACTAGGATAAGAGATAATTGCCAGTTTATTGCACTTTAACAAAATTAATGGATAATCGAAGAAGTGACTTTGTCTTTTTACAAACAAAAAACCCAAGTATTTAGTTGTTTTGTCTTTTGAATATTCAATTCTGTTATACCATAATTATAGGCTATATCTACATATTTATGACTGGCAGCGTTTGCATTTCTTCAGGAAGCCTGTTTGTGTATTCTGAAGACTTACCTTTTCAGTCAATACCTATTGCATTGTAGCACTGTAAATAACATTTGAAAAATTGTGCTATTCAAAGTTGTTTCTTAAAGGTTGAGGTTAAAGGTTGATATGTTTATTTTTCGTATCAATGATACATTGGCCTTGTTGTTTTTAGTATCGATAATACATAATTATTAATCAATTAGGTTGAATGACCAGATGTAATTTTCACTCTTTCTTTGTTGAAAAATCCATAGATTTTGTTTTATGACATTTTCTGACTGTAACATTAATATGAGATGTTAAGCATTTTTAGTTCTCAATTGGTTACCATTAAAATGAGTATATTGCATTGACTCAGAGATGAGGAAACTGCAGAGTATCTTGCTATCTGCAATGCATGTTGGGCAGCATGAGTTTTTCAGACCAGGATTTATTATTACTAGTTTGGCATTGTATGGTGGAGTTTTCTTTGTTTTAAGTCAGAACACTTCACAGCCATGTGATCAGGTAGTTGATATAACAGAGAGTTGTTGCAATTGATCATAGGGGAGTAGAGACCATTCATTATGAATTGTTTTTATTCAGGGCTTTAGATCAGATTTTTTGTTATGTATTATTATAGTTGAAAAGGACTTACCACACCCACTATGCAGTGTTTGAAGCCATTTGTAGACCTAAATCCTCTTTTTCCTTGACTTTGTTTCTCAGACCACCAATTCTCCCTAGTCCTTCTCCTTCAAAATCCATTCCAATCCCACAGCCCCTCCGACCAGCAGATGAAGACCATCGGAATCAATTTGGGCAACGCGACCGATCCTCCTCAGCTCCCAACGTCCACATCAACACAATCGAGCCAGTCAATATTGATGTGAGTACTGCTCACCCTTGGATCAGGAATAGTAGATGGGATGTGTTCCTTGTGAATATCAGTGTGCTGAATTCATTGTGTACACAATGTGCACTATGGTTCTAACATAATCCTCAGTGATCTACCAGAATACTCAAAGATCATTTATTTTTCCTTTTTTTAATAGATTTTTTGCTGTTGAGAGCTGTAAGAACACAATCCATTCTCTGAAAGCAGACCTGCCTTTTGACAGTTCTGTCCTTTTCATTTTCAAAGAAATATTCTGCCCTAAACAACTGCCTCTTTCTGTTCTGCCATTAGTCCCAAGACTTATGCTGTAGCCGGTAACCACTCTTGCAAACCATTCTGTGTTAAACACATTGTTATGCAAGATTTGAGACTTTTTAGTATTTGTATTCCAAGTAATAATTTTGGAATTGAAGGAAACTAAATAATTAAGCTGAGTTCATGTATTCTGATAGTTCACGTATTCTGATAGTTCTTTATGAGTTCAAGAGCCCAGTTTATGTCGTTCTGAGCATCCCTTTGGAGTGTTCAGAAACTGCTACATTAAGATTTTTCCACAATTTTGCAATCTCTGGATGGTGAAATGTAGCTAATAATAATGGTTGGTATTAGCATAAGGACGCCTAGGACCTTTCAAGATGTTGCCTTTTGCTAACTTTGCTAACATACACAGTTGGTATTTTATCCTTAAGTCTGCTCTCTAGAAAATAGTCATTTGTTGGGTGAGCAGTCTTGAAATCTGCCTGGACACTGAGGCACAAAATCAGTTTTGCATGTGAGCTGAGGGAAAGGTGAAATGTTAATTTTAAGGGTGGCTGTGTAGGTATTTGCATGTGGTATATGGCAGTGGTGCAGCTGAGGCATAGCCAGTGCTTTTGACAAAGCACAGGTGCATAAGGGAACAAATATAATTATGGAATAAGAAAGGAATAAATATAACCGTGTAGTAAAAAAAGTTTTATTATAAAAATGGACATACAGAAGCAAACTGCTAGAATTTTCTCCTTCTGTTTATAGAATCCTTAGTGTAGTTTGCTTTTAGTCTGGACATGTTGCAAAAGATAGTTTCAGCTCACAGAGGATTGCAAGTGAAGAAAGCCTTCTGCAGTTAGTCATTTCTGAGAAGAACAGTGTGCCTGGCTATGCAAATCAGGTGTGTTGTTACAAGAAAAAAGAAAGCAGGATTCATTTGACTGATGTACCTCAGTACAGAAAATTGATGTCCCAGGTTCTGATATGATAATTCAAACCATTTCTGCTACTGACCAGCTGTGTTTTTAAATCAATATTTTCTTGTCAGCATCTCTTCTGAGTGTTGTACATTTCACTTTACTGCAGAGAGATGCTGTTTTAAAGCAACTTAATTTTGAGAAGTGTAGTAGTTCTTTGCATCATTGCTATTAGTAAGTCAGGGTAGGAAACCACTTTTATTTCATGGGCAACACATGACACTATGAATTCACAAACTTATCAGTCTCAATTGATTCCAGAATGTAAATGTTAATACCTAAATTAAACACAGCTTTTTTAATTTTTTATAGGACTTGATTAGAGACCAGAGTTTACGAGGAGAGGGAGGTAAGTAGCATTTAAACCAACTACTGTGTTACTTTTAATTGCATAACTGTTTTGTCCTTTCCAATTACCCCACTTCCTTCTACAAAACACAGCCACAATGCAAAATATGACTAGAACAAAAAAGTGAATTTACATTTGCTTGTCCATGAACTTAGTATTTGTTTCACGAAGATTTGAGTCATTTGCTGGTCATTCTGGGAGTGGGGGAGACAGAAGGAGAAAAAGTTTTGAATTAGTATCTAGTTTTTTTAGTTTTAAAATTACTTTTTTACTCTTTCTCTCACCCACCCACATACACACACACACACTTCACTCACATGGCTGCACACAGATACACTACAACTTCCCAAAGATTTTTATGCCTGTTGTTACCTTTTCACACATGGAAACAACAGGGGTTTTCAATGAAAACCATCGTGGTACGTGGGCCTTCCATAGGAACTGCTGCATCCTAAAGCAGCTTGAAATACTCCAGTTCTTCTCCCCCTCTACCCCTGCTGAAGTTGCTGCTTTGCTGTACTGCATGCCTGTGCTACTCTTGGAAGCAGATTATTAGGATCTTACACTAAAGCCAGGTCTTTTTATGTTTCCTTCAGGAACTCACTGCCCTAATTCAAAGTTAAGTCACAACTAGTGGCCAGGGGGTTTATTTTTCTTCATCTGTTGTGCACGGGCCTCTTAAGTCACTTCTCCCACTGGTTGTCAAGGTCCTGAAGGGGGCTTCTAATGTGCTGTATTTATTCCTATGAATATTAGAATAAAACAGAAATATTGAAAATACAGAAATACTGAGTAGGGCAGGCATATGACAGTTTTTCCAACTCCAAATCAGTAACACAATTGTCTCCTACTGATTATAACTTGCTTCAGCCATAAGTATGGGTCTGAATTACCATAGCGAACCCTTTCCTGATCTCAAAGGTTTTGTACTCTGGACTTTCACTCACTTTGTTCCTCCCATGCAAATCTGGTATTTGGTAGGATGTGTTGTGTTTGATGGAGCTGTCTTTAATAATGCCAGCAATAGGCACTTTAAAGAAAGAAATTTCCTTTAACCCTGCAAGCTACTAATTGCAAATTGCCAGTTTAAGCTATTTTTTGTATGTGTTGATAGGTGTGGCTCTCCAGAGTTTTGCCCATTTTGTCCAACATTTAAATGTTGTGCGATCATGTTGGTTTTAACTTTTGATCATAAACCGTCTGCTTGGCATCTGAAAGCAATTGGCTATTTCCAGTCCTGAAACAGTGTTCTTGGGAATTGACTTTTTTTTCCTCCAAAGTACAGAAGAAATCTATGATTAGGAGTCAAAGCATCCTAGTTATTTCCCATGACTTCTTTCATTTCTTCTATGTGTCTGTCTTTCTGTCTCTGCCTGCCCGTCTCTTTCTCTCTAACAGCCCCTTTGAACCAGCTGATGCGCTGTCTTCGGAAATACCAATCCCGGACTCCCAGTCCCCTCCTTCATTCTGTCCCCAGTGAAATAGTGTTTGATTTTGAGCCTGGCCCAGTGTTCAGAGGTAGTTGGGCTCTTCTTTCTTGTTTTCACCCAAACAAAATAAGTAAAACCACAGATGCTGTTTGTGCCTCACCCTCACACCGTGTGTATGTAAGTGTGTGAGTTTATCAAAACACCTCTGTTTTTTGCTTGGCCTGGCTGGAATGCTTTGAATGTGCTTTTCACACATACTCACTTTCACCTTTACACGCTTGAAAATGATTATAAGTGAACTCTGACTTAAATCTTCAAAAGCAAGGAATTTCGTAGTTGAGGTTTTTCTGTGGACTTTAACATAATCTTTCTAAACAAAAGGGCATTGGATTGCATTGCAGTGATTTTAAATATAAAATGATGTCCTTAACTTAGAATTTCCTTGACTGTTCAGTTTAAGTCAGTTCAGTGCTGTAACAGTCTTCTGTATTTAATATTCTGTTTTGAAAAGTGATGTAGGAAATCAAATGTGAATTACAAACATTTCCATTGATATCTTGTTAGGTCTCAAGCTTTTCAAGTAATGTGTCATGTCAGCTTTCAACAAATACTTCATTTTAATAGTGTGCTAGTGACACCACATTGGGGCTCTAGGTGGTTTTAGTAGTTTTTATTTAGTTAGTAAATTTGACTGAAACAGTATTTCTGTCCCATACTATGTAAAATAAGATTAGATTAGATTTTCGTGTCATTGGCCGTGGGGGTAATTCAGGCCTTGAGCTGTCAATGGATCTGTTGTATTGCACAAAATCCCAAAAAAACTCTGTGGGATTTCATATGCTGGAGAAACCAACTATTGAGTAACAGCATGAAATGTTCATACTTGTGTCTCCACATAATACGTGTAGAAATGGTTAGTTCAGTGCATGTAGTGTGGTTTTCAAATGCTACCATCTTGGCTGTTTCAAAGACTCTTGTTTCAGAATATATCAAGAGCAGTTCACCTTTTGAACTTCTGAGTAAAAGATCTTCCAGAAGAAGATTTCTTTGTACGAAGTGAGGTGTTCCCAACAAGCAAACTGGCTGCAGAATGCAATATGTTACGTACTGCTTCAGAGTCCAGCATTATCTGAACTATTCTACTCTAATAACTTGAAAACAGCCCATCTGGTATTATTATGAACAGATTAACTACAGTGTTCTGCCATGTGCTGGAAGCATTTTTGGTGAAGGGTGAACATTGTGCTAGTGTTCCCATATTGCAGGATTAAAATTTAAATAGGAGATTTTAGCTACCTCAAAGAAAATGCATCCCAGATCTTTCCTATTGCAGAAGAAATCTGTAGCCCAGTAAACTTCTGGAAAATTGCTCATGTTCTGGGAACACCATACATTTGATTCCATGTATGTTTGATTTCAGATGACTCATATAATAAATAAATGACAGCATAGTGACCGTAACATGAACACAAGTCCATCCTTCAGGTCACTGGCTTCCACCTGCTTATAAATGTAGTTAGGATGCACAATATACATCATTATTGTTGCTTTAGTATATGGGACAGTTTACAGATGCTGTGTCCCGTTTTGTATCTGTAGGTATGTATTACAAGTGCATAGATTTTATCTTAGTGAGTCCAGTGATGGATACATATAGTCTGATAAATTAGCATGCACTGAGTGACTGAGCTTAAGCAGCAGTTTAAAAAGTCACAAAGTCCTAGTTGCCATTAGGAGACACTTTTTGCTTAGGAGGGAGCTTCTAAGAGAATATGAGGAGTATTTTCTTCCACCACTTGCCAGAGCACTGATGTGAGAGAAGGCAGTGGAATGTTAGAGGTCTTGTTCAATGACATACATTGTTTAGCAAAGCAGCATGAATTTAATTAACAGTTGACCCTATTTTATGTCCTTTGCATTGGAAGGGTCAGCATAACCTTGTTAGGAATAATTGTGATGTATTTTAAAAAGCAGTGTCTAGGTGAAGTGCTCTATTTGAAAAGGGCCACTGGGGCTCTGAAACAGCTCTCTTAGTAACATTTTCCTGCATAGATTTGTTTAGATAACCTACAGGCCACAGACATACTGTTCTTTTTGTGCTTCCTAGAATATGCTTCAAATAGCTAACTAAAGTAATTGTGCTTTTTTAGTCCTTTCTAAAGTCTAATATTTATTTTTAAGTAATAGTTCTCTGCTAACAGATAGCTTTAAAACAGCCAAATGATTTTCAGGTGGCACTTGGAGACTCAACCAGAAAACATTTCAATTATTTGCATTTAGTCTATTTTGATTCCACAGTACAATAGTCCAGCTATTTGTTGGGTTGGGTTCCTAAAAGCTTAGCTACAAGAAATATCAGAGGTAGATGCTGCTAACTGAAATGCTACCGTTCTTCTCAAAGAAACTGATGAATTTTTAAAAATACATCTTAAAGTATTTTTTTCTTAATTAAAAGGACATTGTCTTTTTGTTAATTCATGAACAAGAGAATGGAGACCATATCAAATATATATAAATCTTCACAGGGATGTTATATCAAATATATAGAAATCTTTACAGGGATGTTTGGTACAGATTTGTCTCTTCCTGAAATCTGAGACATGAGCACTAATGTAACATTAGGACAATATTCCTGTTTGTTTGTTCTCTCTTAACATTCACATTGATGTTTAGAGATACTGCATCTTAAACACAATTCTTGCACCTAATAGCAATACATTCTTGTAAGGGGGATTCTTACAGATAAAACTATCCTATTTCTGAAATTTAGGCTCAGCTGCAGGCTTATCTGCAACACCTCCTGCTTCTTTGCCCGGGTCACTAACCAATGTGAAAGCGTTACAGAAATCACCAGGACCCCAACGGGAAAGGAAATCATCCTCATCCTCAGAAGACAGAAATCGAATGGTAAGGGAAAGATCAGCTGTTTTCTTCTGTAGAATTATTGCACAACCATGTTCCTCTCATTTTTCTTTCATCCAAGTTCTATAAATTATTTTGTAGATGAATATGGCACTGATCAAGGACTTGAAACCGATAAATAATAGAGTGGGATAACCCACTTTAAATCCATAAATAATTGTGGGACTGATATATAAATAATTTAAATAATTGACTAAACTCACTTTTACTGGTGTGACTCATATTGTAATGTCACTTTCCCTTCATGTAACAACTTTTCCCACCATGATTCATAAACTTTGAAAGTACCAAATGTATGTAACAATACATGAAAACATAAAAATATCCACCTTTTTAAAAAGTCACAGTTTATTATTACGATTAACAATTTAAAATCAAATACTACTTTCTTTTTGTAAGCATTTCTTAGTATTTTCTGGCTTTAACAGTGCCAGAAAGCTGTTGCAAATGTTTCATGCCAGGTAATAATTTGGCATACCTGTGTCCTGAGGTTTTGTGTAGGGCTAAGTTGAGAAGTCAAAAGACAACGTCTGAAAAAGAATATTTTTTTAGGACATTATTGATGGTGAGAATTTTTTAACAAAGGAGCTGTTTTCAGAGACATTAATGCACTTGTTTTCTTCCTTTTTATTGTTTTTGCACATATATAAAGAAAACTCTTGGTCGACGGGATTCAAGTGATGATTGGGAGATACCAGATGGACAGATCACAGTTGGACAAAGGATAGGATCTGGATCATTTGGAACAGTCTACAAGGGAAAGTGGCATGGTATGTGGCCATGGTGGCAAACAGTTGTTCTTGAGGAGGTCACAGTGCCTGCCAGGGCACACCCAGCTGGACAGCAGCTTCCCAGACACACACCTGGGCTTCTGGTGGGCACCAGGCTGAGCCAGCAGTGTGCCCATGCCACAAAGAGGGAAGATGGGTGTGGAAACCCAGGGCACAGGGAATATTTCTCTGTCTGCTCTGGGGTGCCCTGACCCCCAGGGGAGCACTGACTTTGACCCTCATTCATGGAGAAAGTTTCCCAGACTTCAAGATAGACTGGAATCCACAAAAGTGTGAAATAGATCATAGAGAGTAGTGTAGGTGTATCACTTGGTGAGAAATTTAGGGTTTGGGATTTTTGGCATGTTGTGCATGGAAGCAAGATGGAGGGCACAGGGTGTTGTCCTGGGTTTCTTCTTCATGCTTCTTTTTCCTTCTTCATGGGTTTGGGTGGCATTTTGTAATTGGGCAGAAAAGTCTGCATTGCAGCTCTTTGGGGTCAGTTATTGGGTTAAAAGGGAAAATAATCTAGGTGTGAGTTCTTAATTGGAGAGTTAGTTCCTAAAAGACCTTGTAACAAGAGATTGTTGGCCATTTTGAGCCATCTAATGAAAAGCTGCTAAACTCACATTAGTGAGACTGTTTTACTGACAAGAAATATCACACCTGAGTCTGAACATGAACTACCATCTCAAGTGCCTTCAATCAGACTCAGAGAAACCAACAACCGGTACCCCAGCAACTGGGACCCCCACAGATGGGCTCCTGGGCTGCACTAGGTATTGCCAGAAGGTTGAGGGAGGCAATCCTTCTCCTTAGCACTGGTGATGCCACACCTGGAATGCTGGGCCCAGTTCTGGGCTCCTCTGAGCAAGAGAGATGTGGGCAGAATGGGGAGACCGCAGTGAAGGGCAGTAAATATGAGTTTTAAATTAATAAGTAGTGTGCTAAATAACCAGTGTAAGAACTTCATATTGCTTGGAAACTCAACTCTTGCATGTTCTTCCGAACTGAGAAATTATTAGAAAGATGAAACATTACAAGGGCAGAAGTATTCCTCTTGATGAAGGAGGATTTCAGATGTGTATTTTTAATACCTTTGACCTGGCTATGATTTCTCAGAGTAAAGTAAGAATAGTATTTCTACATTTTACTGAATATTGACTTACTTTAAAATTGTAGTGATTTATTTCATGTAAGCTAAAAAAACAGTGTATCCCAAAATTTCTGATGCTCTGTACAGCATTCTCTCAAGAGAGGAATATGTATCAATGGCACTTACTAAAAATTTCTGTTTTAAAGGTGATGTGGCTGTGAAAATGTTGAATGTTACGGCACCCACACCTCAACAGTTACAGGCTTTCAAAAATGAAGTAGGAGTGCTCAGGTAAGAATATTTTTAATGGCACAAAATAATGTGTGTAGATTTGTGCTTCATTAATCACTGAATTTTTAGATCTCCATTGGAACACATTGGTCTCACTCCTACATGATGATACAGTTTTAAATAACCATTTAAAAATATTTCTTTGTATCCATTATATGTGCTTGTCTGCACACCTATGTTGGCAATACATATATGTCCAAACACTCAGAAGTAGTTACTCCCAATGTACTATCCCCAGGGCATAGTCAAGCTTAAGTGTGAGCTATAGGCCTTTCTTTCCTCTCATTCACATTTTGCAATTGAAGGAGAACATGACTAACGGTTGGTTTTTCAGCTACAGTCCTGCCCATGTTTAGTAACATTAATTTCTCTGAGATTTTTTTTTAATGTAATTCTTATAAAGTCATTTCATGATTTCCTTTTCTCAAGTCTACTGCTTCTGCTATCTCAGAGGAGGTGTTTGTTTTGGGTTCAGCTCTTAAAGATCCATCAGCCTGACATGATAGAATATACATTTTGAAGAAACATTACATCAAAGTACAATCCAGAGCAGTGTCAAGCATAATTATGTTTTAAGAAACAAAACAGCAAGAAGGTTTTTGTCCCTGGAAACCTGATGGGTTGAGCTGGGCGCCTATGCTGTGGAAACATCCCAAATAAGCTACAAGGAGAAAAGGACAAGTCAGCCTTTTACCCTAGGAAAATGTTAGTTCCAAAAAACACTAAGCTCATAGTTGTGGAAGTAGAGGCTTTCTGGGCTGTGCTACTTTAGGTATCTCTTAATTTTCTTGACAGAATTTTTTGACAGAACTGAATGAAATCAAACATCTTAGTCCAACTCTCTGCTGATAGTCCCTTTGATGGAGCCCAGCCTGTTTGATACATAGTCACTTGTTCTATCCTTTGACCAGACAAGGCAGATCTACCTATTGTTGTGCTTTCTCCATTAGGATTCATCATTACTTAACTTTGTGGTAGGATTTGCAAGAAACTGCTTATTTTTTGTTTCTTCAGCAGTTACTCTCAGCATCACTTGAAAATTCTTGAACCTGAACAAGGCACAGTCTCATAGCATAGCACTGTCCTAGCCCACATTGCTGCAAGGACAAAGGCTCACATGCTGGCATCTCATGTTAATTTTTTAATAAAAGAAAACATAAAAGAGCTCTGACGTTTTTCAGTTACCCCAAAGTAGTTATTCCATGTTAGTATGATGAGAAGGGCTAACTTCAGGAATAATTAATTAAATTAATCTAACAAGAGGTTCTCATAGTAAAAGTTGAGATTGACCCAACACCTTCCGTTTGGAAATATATTTGTAGTTTGTGATAGATCTGCCTGGGTTTTCCTGACTTCTTGACCTGATTTCCTCCTGATTCTTATGTTTTTGTAAACAGGAAAACACGACATGTGAATATCCTGCTTTTCATGGGTTATTCAACAAAACCCCAGTTGGCTATTGTTACACAATGGTGTGAAGGGTCCAGTTTGTATCACCATCTACACATCATTGAGACCAAATTTGAAATGATCAAGCTAATTGATATTGCACGACAGACTGCACAAGGCATGGAGTAAGTATTGGATTGTCTGCAAATGAGCACTGGGGCAATGTTTACTTATCCCCTTCACACTCTGGCTGACACAGGTAAATAAGGCCAGCTCTCTGCTCACTTGGCTGAGCCCAGGGTCCTGTCTCAGTCATCAAAGCATTTGGTGAAAGTATCAGAGCTCTCTGAATAACAGGTTTCAACATCTGAAGAGAACATCCCTATTTTGTTCTAAGGATTGTAAATAATCCTTACTCCATAGAGGGCCATCGAGTTAGAATTTACCAAACTAGCCAAGTACTGTATGTCAAAATCAGAACATTGCTGTAAGACCAGAGGAATTGCACTTCAGCTGTAAAACCACTATGATGATTGCAGTTCATTGTGCCATTTTTCTACTCAGTATTCCATTACATTTTCAGTCAAGAGGCGTGGAGGTGTTTGCAGCAACCAGCCTTAGCCTTCTGTTAGCCTCTGCATCTCCCCAGGCTCCATCTGTAGGTAGGGGAGATGCAGAAACTGTTTTGTGAACACGATTCAAAGCAGAGACACAAATTGGGGCTTTTCCAGCAGTTTTGTGCCAATCTCATTGACTAAACAAAGAGCCATGGGAGACTAATTCAGGCTGTATCTGCTGTGGGGCAAGTGCTTTCCTCTGTGTTCCCTGCCATCTGTTTATCCAGGCTGCAATCAGGGGATCTTTTTTTCCACTCCTCTACTAAAAAGCAGTCAGTGTACCCGAGTACACATTGAGACTGGAAAGCACATTTAGCTCCTGCAATTTAGAAACACCTTATCTAAAGCTGTGACTAACTCACAAAGTCTTGACAGTCCCCATTAAGGCTGGAAGGCAGAAATTTCAGCACAGGATTGCATGAAAAAAATTAGTGAAGTTCTTTTTATTGTGAATATTGAGTTAGAATTGAAAAAGCAGAATTTGGAGCATAATTGTTATTCAGCAGTAGCATCAGATTTGAGCTGGAAGTCTAAGCTTTATTTTATTTTTTCCTGTGAATGTTGCAGAAACTGTCATGGGTAACTGAAGTTTTACTGCCTGCATAAATGTGCAGTTTGAATGTCAATATAATTTGTTTCAGTAGTACAGTGAATTTTGAGTTGTTGATTGGTGAAGTATTATCTAACCCACCTAATCTGTGACATTCCTTTTCAGTTATTTGCATGCCAAGTCAATCATCCACAGAGACCTCAAGAGTAATAGTATCCTTTCCCAGAGATGTAATTTTGGAAGGTGAAAGTATTCCTGGTTTTTGTTTTTTTTGTATTTTTTCTGCCAGAAATTAACTTACTGATATGAAAAGCTGTTCATGTGTGAATATTTGCCAAATAGAATTTTCACTGAGAACGAGTAATATCACTAATAACAAAATAGGAGATGCTTACTGTGTCTTTTGAGTCAATTGCAATAACATAGGGAGTTTTAGTTGGTATCACAAAGATTTTTTTGCATCCTTTGGTTTCTTCATGTAACGAAAGATTATGTGAGTTGGCTCATGGAACATTTTCAGCTTTTCTCATACTTGGCACTTCATGAAAGCCACCTGGCCATGGTCTGCTCAGCAGTGACCCAGTCATTACTTACATAACCCTTACCTACCGTAATTCACCATGCTGGCTGCTTAAAACCTGTGTGATGTGAATTCTTCAGTGATGCTGAATGGTTAAAACTGTCATGTTCATGTTGCAAATTTGTAGCTGTTCATTGTTCTTTTAGGACAGGACCAGCACTGCTTGTCTGTTTTCCCTTAACATTCCCCCCTTAGATATTTTTCTTCATGAAGACCTCACAGTAAAAATAGGTGATTTTGGTCTAGCTACAGTGAAATCACGATGGAGTGGATCCCAACAGTTTGAACAGTTGTCTGGTTCCATTCTATGGATGGTAAGCAAGGGGGAAGTAGTGAGCTTGTTTCAACAAATTTATTTACCTTTGGCCAAACTTCCTGCTCCTATCCCTCTGGCACATTGACATATAAAAGTTGGCTTAAGCTGGAAAAGACAAGCAGTAATATGAAGTAGTAAATGAATGTTTTTCAATTCTTCTTTAAGCATGTGTTTTCCAGTAGTCAGCAGAAGAACTTTAGTGTCTCCATCTTTTATTCTGGGGTTTATACTGAAATGAAAACAGTGGCTAAGGAAAATGAATCAGTAGTTAATTAATATAATTAATTAATTATGTATAATTAATCTAGGGTTGAGGAGAAGGTGAGAAAAGCCTTGCAAAACATCCTGCAAAAGAGTAGAGGAACTAGCTCAGGAAAAAGTAAGATGCTCTTAAGTTTTAAGGATTCAAGAGGAGTTGCTTCATATTGCAATCTCTTGTGCAGCTCCACTTCCTCTTTTTCTCCCTGGAAAAGCTTAAAGCTCTGTTAGCTGGCATTAATGTCAGTGTCATTAGAATTCTAGTTCCAAATACATTCTCAGCTTGGCCAAGGTAATTTTGCTCTGTCACAGAATAAAAGGGATCACCAAGCTGAAATGAAGCAATGAATTTTGAGATTCATGTCAGCATCCACTCTGTATTAGGACCCAGTAACACCTGAAGGCAAGAGTGGGCCTTGCACCTGTACCCTGGATAAGTCCATGTTTTGTTCCTGGTAGTTGAGGTGCAGCACAATGGAGAGAAATAAAAACTAATTCTTGCCTTTTCTGATACAGGCACCAGAAGTTATTAGGATGCAAGATAAAAACCCATATAGTTTTCAGTCGGATGTGTATGCATTTGGGATTGTTCTCTATGAATTGATGACTGGACAGTTGCCATACTCCAACATCAACAACAGGGACCAGGTAAGGGGAGGCACTGACTTCAGTCAAGGGTGGTCTGAAGCAGTGATTGATTCAGACTTATGTGGTCAACTTTCTGATGTTCTGTGTGTTTCATGTTCTTGATTCTCATGCTGTGAGATGACATTTCTGCATTTTCTAGATCTGCGTCAGCAACATAGCAACAATTTACTTAATTCTATTGAGGCATTTTTTGTGTTCTTTTTATTTTAAATATAGATTTTCAGTTTCCTGACTGGTTGCCAGGATACTTATTAGGGAGAGAGCAGATTACTTAATAGTAATCTAGTTTAGAATAGTTCTGCAAAGGCACAATGATCCCCCATATGTGTGTTCAGTTATTCTTCTCATTCCCCCCACCCCTCCACTGCAGTGAATAATAAATAGTGCAGCTACAGGACTGACAAAACAGTCATCTCACCGAGTGTTTTATATTCATTTCAACTTTGAGAGAGCATGCACCATCTAACTGAATTGTAAGAAATTGCGTTTCTCAAATCCAGCTTGTCAGACAATATAACTTCCCACAGTCTGGGGATCCTATAAGATTACTTTAATGTGAACAAATATTCCATAAATCTTAATGATCCCACATGCTGTAATGCAACTCCATGGGACAGGCATGTTTGGGAAGGCATACCATTACTTCTGTCTAACCTGAAAATAGCATCTGTGCATCAAGATCTTTGATGTAAACTATTCTGTGTCTGAGCAGTGATGTATTTGTTGCTTCTGTGTCCTCATCCCTTGTTTTTTCACTGTCAGTACTTGAGAATTGAAACCATAGCAACGTTCATCTGTGAATGCCATTTTATAAGGCTGCTTCCCTATCTGCCAGAACACTTCATCCCAATTAATCAAATTTGGAGTGACTCCTTTTTAGTTTTCTTTTTCTTTTTTATCATTTTGGTTTTGCCTTTAATGTCTGGATTCCTGGCCAGATGGATCCAGCCTTCTAAAAACCGTATTTGGTCTTGTTTAGCTTTTACCTTTTAAGGTCTCAAAATGAACCCAGTGATGTGGGTGCTTACAATGAAGTGCTGAAACAAATTTTAAAATGCAAGTGAAGCCAACATATGTGATCTGATGTCTTGAGTTTTGTCACTCCTTGTCTATTATATGAAAAGTTGCAGATATTCCTCACTCTCTGATGCATTTACATCAGCTACTATGACACAACCAAGATTCTTAGTGAACAAAGTGTCATTCTTGTTATACCTCAGAGCGTTTCTGTCACTTCAACAGATTTTTCTAGACTGTTCTTGTAGTGATACTCTCTTTTCTCGAGTCTAAAATAAAAGATTAACCCCTATATTATTTGTAAAGAAACTATTTGAAACATAAAGAGTAATGAGTTTTGAATAATTTCAACTTGTGCCATTATTTAGAAAATATCAACTGCTAGATAATAAGAAATCTGATTGCAGCAGAGGTAAGGGTTGCAGTACATAAGTCTCTACTACAAAATCCTGCTCAGCACATGGGGTTTTCTAAAGGAACCATATGGGAGTTTTCTGTTCTTCTGTGATGCCAACACAGATGTGACTGAAGCAGAGTTAAAAAAGGACTAGGATTGTGTTAGTGTAAATAACATGTATAGAATGCTTGAGATGGGAGGGTTTCTGCTGTGGTTTTTTTTTTCCCCAGTGTCAAGATATGAAATAGTTACACTTTATTAGAGAGAAGGTGTGATAAACCTGCTGGGTTGTCCGAGTTCTCAGAAAAGGCAGTGATTACTGCTGCAGCATGAATGGATCTTTGATTAGCTGGTTTGGAAGTGCTTTTTAGTGTTAGTGCTACTGCAGTACTCAAACCATGTTGCAAATGACCTTGGCTTGACATGATGATGTTTGATAGTTTTTTATATATACAAGAGATGATTAACCGTATTTATGTTTCGTTTTCCTGCTTCCTATCAGTTTACTTGGTTTTATGCTGAAGTTTTTTCCTTAGGGGAAATATAAGCCTCCCATGTTGAAAGAATTACTGTAAAAATACCAAGCCTGTCTGTCTCCTCTTCTACAGAGAAGAGGGAGTTTCTCTTTTTCTTTTGAGGTGTTTTTTTCTTTTTTTTTTTGTGAGACTGGGGGAGGTGGTCAAATGTCAAGAATAAGCTTATGTGTTGGAGAAGTATGTGATGGAATCAATTCTCAGAAAGTAAAGGGTTTTAATATCCAAAGTCCATGTGTTTCTTAAAATACCTTTCAATGTGAAGTTGTTGTTGATTTGTAATATAAAACAGAATATTTCTTTTTACAGAATTTTTATTTTTAGACATTCTGTTCCTGCCAGAGTTGCTTGTTCTTGTTTTTGTCAGTTTTTGACACCGAAGAACCATTCCTTAGATGGTTATTGCTATAAATGGTAACCATTTACTAGTGTTCAAGTTCCACAGAAATCTCTCTGAGGAGGAGGAAATATCTAATTTTTTTCTCTATACTGAATAGGTTAGCAAGCATTACTCTAAGAAATTTGTCAATTCCAATATCAGCTAATGTTTCCTGGGAGGAGAAACCTTGTTGCTGCAACCAAAACAGTCTAGCAAAATGTTCACCTTTTGTGATTGTTTATTTTATCAATTCAACTTCTTCCTCTTTCATTTTTTTCCTCTTAAATAAAGATAATTTTCATGGTGGGACGAGGATACCTATCTCCAGACCTCAGCAAAGTACGGAGCAACTGTCCCAAAGCTATGAAGAGACTAATGGCAGAATGCTTAAAAAAGAAAAGAGATGAGAGACCCCTTTTTCCACAGGTGAGAAATGCTCCTCTTAGCTCTCAACCGACTTTACAATTTAAAGTTGTGAATTCACTGGCCAGTTCCAATTTTTTTTTATTAGTACTATAGCAGGGTTTCATAAGAGACCTGGTTCAGTACTTAGTTCTGTTTAATTAGAAATGCTCATTTTCATTTCAAAACGCAGGTACTAAAATGACCTGTGTACTTGGAAAAGTATTTACATGTTGGAGAAAGTTTCAGCAGGGAGATAGTGAAAGTAAGAGTTACAGTTAGACACACAAATTAGTAGTTGGTAAATGTACTCAGAAATGTTTACACTGCCCTCCTTGCTCTCCCCAAGCTTCATGAAGGTAAACAGATAGTTTTGCCACAGAGCTTGGTTTTTATCGTGCCTGCTGAGGAAGGTTTGGGCTCAAAAAGCTTGAGGGGAAGGAGGGCAAAAATCTGATATTTTTTTTCCCCTGTTTTGAATGTAACGAAATCATTTTCAAAAGATAAAGAGCTCCCCCTGCTGACTTTTTGGTAAATGTTATTAAGCAAAACGCTGGCAGAGCTGGGTTTGTTTGCAGCAATGGCAGGTATGGATACTAGGGCATAGACAAGGAGTCCAATAAAAAGCAAGTGTTTTCACTGTGCTTAGAGGGAATCCGTGCCTTTAAAAAGGGGGAAATTCCTCAATGGTCATTTTCAGCTTCCTTAGGATATAAACATTAAGAGTGCAGTGCAGTAAGCTATAGTTTAAAAATCCTTTTTTTAAGGTGTGTTTCAATATTTTTCTGTAGTTAGTTGATATTGTGCCTTTGGTTTTCAGAGAGAGACACAGCTTTGGAACAGCAAGTTTAATCATGTATTTTCTATGTTTTAGATTCTTGCCTCCATTGAGCTTCTGGCCCGGTCATTGCCAAAAATTCACCGCAGTGCATCTGAGCCCTCGTTGAACCGGGCTGGCTTCCAGACAGAGGATTTTAGTCTATATGCTTGTGCTTCTCCAAAAACACCCATCCAGGCAGGGGGATACGGTGGGTTTCCAGTGCACTGAACCAAAATGTGAAAGCATGTGCCTGTGTGTCTGTGTGCTGGTGTGTCCTGTGAGTGCCGGGTGTTTGTTCTCAGTTCTACCAGCTCTGATTGTAAGGGTTACTGAGGGAACAAGGGCTCACTTCCTACCACTGGGCACTGAGTGTTCCCAGCACAGTCTGTGTTGGTAACTACTGCCCTGGGAACAGCTGGCACAAGAAGAGCTGTAATGTCACGTAAGAGACATGGAAAAGTCACTTCAAAACAAGCAAAAATCTTCTTAAGGTCATCAGGTGTCATTTTTGCCTAGTTTATTGATTGGAATTAGTTACTCAGGAGTGTATTTGATTTGAATCTACTCAAGCTGTGGTTGTATGTTGTTTTGGGGGTTTTGTGGGGTTTTTTTACTTCATTTAAGGTCATTATATTTGAGCAAAAAGCTTTAGATTCTTCATTTAGTTAGGCTATTCATGTGGGAAACACTTGGAAAGATAAACTTATCTTCAAGGCTGAACACAGTCAAAACTTTATTGTGGTCAGCAGAAGTGAGCAGATACAACACAGAATCCAAAGAAAGCCCTGAATAACATGTGACTCCTATCTTGAAAGTGGAAGTTTAATTTAGTACTGTTTAGGGAACATTTCTCCTACAGAAGAGTGGTTAATGGGTTTTTTTATGTTACCTTTTTCTCTAAATATTCTGACCTGATAGAGTTTACACCATCTCCAAATGTTCTGTTACAATGCAACACAGAAGAAATTCTGAATGTGCTTTTGCCAAGCTGCAAGGCTATTACTGGTAATGGTGCCTGTATCCTTCAATTAGTACGGATTTCAAAATTTATAAAAACATTTTAAATCTCAAGCATGACCAAGTGCTTTAAGAGGAAAAATGCTGCTAACACCCATAATAGGAAAAGAAGATTTGAAAAAGCAGTTTTGTTCATGGAAATCAGTGTTATACTACAAATTTTGTTAAGATGAAAAGTGTTAATTACTTTAATGTTGTTAAGAATACACTGAACATGCTTCTCTTCAGAGGCAAATTGATTTTTTCACTTCCATGGAAAAGCTGCTATTTGACTAGGCAGAAGGGAATCAGTTGGAATAAATATCTGAGAAAGTTATACACCTTACCAAAATCCTCCTCACTTTGGAGACTGTATTTTTCTCTAGAGCATTGCTCTAGAACAAGTGCACCAGAGTAGTGGTTTAGGTTATATCAAGCTTAAATGTCAGATATGAAAAAAAGATGTACAGACAGTGTTCTTGTATGCTTTGAGATGAATTATGTGGTTTTACTTGGTTTAAACTGCTGAGCTGTTAATTCTAACAGATTACTCTGCATTGGAAACAAGCTGTTGCTGCTCTTGTTAGGACTTCAAGGGCCTAGGGGGTGTTCCTAGTGGCTTCTGATTTACCTACTCACAGAGAAGTTGGCTTGTTTCTAGCAATACATTTTTGAAATAGATCAGGAATTCCAAAATGTTTTGGTTCACTGCTGTCTGGCAACTGAGCCTTTTAAAATGGGAAGCAGATTTAGAGAGCTTGAAGAAATATAGGCAATTTTTACATTTTCTGGATGGATTATAATGATCATTTTGACTTCTGCTGTTGGAATAGTTTGGGAACTAACTTTTCTCCTTTTCTTAGTCAAGAAAATTCAGCTGTTGAAATTTCTCTCTATGGAAATAGTTAACAGAGGACAGAAGTTGTTATTGTTTTAGAAAATCTGTTTCCCATCTTCCTCATAGCTTCACCTCATTTTGGCAGGCTTATCTTAAAATGAAAACAGGACTGAAGTGCTGTTTTCCTCTTTTATTCTCTATTTTATGTATCTGTTCTAGCACTGATGAGGAATGTTTCCAAAGCTGTGGGCTGTGGTATTTAGGACAGAGCAAGAGGATGCTAGTGGGTCTCCTGCAAAACTTAGAAATGGGGCAGAACCATCCCCATTGCCCTGTCCAGGTTTATTCTTGTTCAGGTCTGCCAGATCAGTTCAAACCAGTTATTCCTTGTTAGGATTGTTCATCTGTGCTGTCAGAGCTGCAGTTATGGGGGAAGTGCTGCCATCCTTAGACACATTTGGCCCCATTTTCTGCTGTATGGTCAGCACATTCTTCCTGTGTCACCTGTTCTTACTGAGCATTTTGGGTTCCATGGCCATAATGGGATTTTAGCTTCTCACTAAACATTTTATGAAGCCTAAAAGGAGGCTGTTTTGTGGATCATTAACTTTATCTGACAGAGGCATTTAGAGGTCTCATTTCTGTAAGTTCTAATTGCTGCTTCAATGAGATTTGGAAGTATCTGTGGGATGAAGGTGCCTAACTACACTTGTGGATTTGGGTTAGAGTTCTCAAAGGTGGAACTCAGCCATGTTGTTTAGAAACAGACACCTGTTGGTTCAGAAAACATGCCTGTAGGATCCTAGGTTTTTCTGGAGGAGTAATTTATACTAGGTGAGATTCCTTTTGATTTTACTTCCCTACATATCAGTACAGAAACAAAATCTATCTTAGTACCTTCAACATGCTCCTAATTTTTGCTTACCCAGTGGATAGTATCCATACAAAAGATCAGCACAAGATCCAACAGAAAGCTACCTCCTTTTTTTTTTTTTTTTCTGTGTCTCTGAAGGTAAACCAGGCATAGTGTTGGAATCTGGTGTTTCCCTATGATATATCAGTCAGTCTCTGGTTCAGTAGGTAAGGCTGGCACAGCCTGGAAGGGAACCATTCTTCTCCTTAGGATTCTTCTGAAAAACATGGCATCTACCCTAGGATAAGGAGTACAGTTAAGATGATGTATGCATACCTTAGTAACCCCATGAATTCAGGTATCTTACAAATTTATGAGAGTACAGAATGGTAGCTGTATCTTAAATCCTTCCAGGAATTGGGGGTAGCAGGTTCACTCAGAACATGCTCTTGTAATGCATTGTTTGGAGGCAACATGAAAGATCTTGATCATCTTTTTACTGCAGATTTTTTGAAAGTGTGCATTTAAAATAGTTTCCACTTGCTCTGCATGAGACAAGCATGAAAAGACTGTAGTAGCTGACTTGAAAGGGTTTGTAAGTGTATATTTTCAGATGCTATCCATCCTTTGGAAAGAAATTGCTACCAGTCAAAGCAAATATCTGCAGTTCTGCTTGATAAAAAGCACCTCAGATGTCTGGCTTACAATGAATATAAATATCTGGGGATTGTTCTTGTAGCAAGTTGCTAAGCATGTGGTTTCATAGCTTGGTGTGGATAGGTATAGCCATGTACATATCTCAACTAGGGAAAGCTGTTACTGGCAGCTTCCTTTTACACATATTCAGCCAACATAATCCCCTTACTAGATGACCATGTTACCTATTTTGGTCTCCTATTGATTTGAGATCAGATTAACACTGGAATTTTGCAAGGGGAGATTTAGCATTAGCTTTTCAAAGAAAATGTGGTTGCTAAGGTTTTGTTTAAATGGCACGAAAGTCTGAAAATTACCTTTTTAAAGCTACCATTCTACTTCAAAGAAGTCTTTACTTCTGGTCCTGTTTTTCCATTGATCTTTCCCAACTAAAGATTCTTTGTCTTTTTTTTCTGAGAGTCCCTACATGACTATTAAAATCTGAATTATTACCAGAAGTAGGCAGAAGGACAAGATGAGTAATGAGGGAGCAATCTTTTTTTATACATTTATATCTTTAATCACCAGTTTAAAAAGGCAGACTGAAAAATAAATTAAATAGAGCATGTTCTGTAAGTGTAGCTAAGCATAAATGTCACTTAAAATTGACCTCACAGGCAATATTTGGTTACTTTTTTTGTCCTTCTCTTAAAATAAAACATGTACAAAACTTGAGGTGTTTCTAGAAGATACTGTGAAGAGAGTTGAGAAGTCAGTGAAATGTAGCAAAAAAAGGCAAGAAAAAATTATCCAATATTTAGAGTATTTGGAGCAAGAGTTTCATCTGGTGGTAGAACTAGTAAATTAGGCAATTAGATCTGTCATGAAGCTTTTATTCTATTGTTGTTACACCTTAAGCCTGCCACCACGGTCCCTAAAGACACATAGAGCTTGAGGCCTGTCACAACTCCCTGTGCCACCCTTACTTTGAGCTTCAGGTGTACTCCCTTGTCATTTCCTGTGAGGCACAGAGCCCTTTCCCTGCTTTCTTCAAGTTCCCTTAGAGCTGGGTGAGCTGTTCCTCACAGGCCTTTTAAATGCCTTTTCTTCCCCCTCCTAGTGCAGACAGCTGACTACTCTTCTTGGTTCTACTCTTTGTAGAGCAAGGCATTCCACAGAATTAACACTCTAAGCCTAGAATTTTGTTTGCAGGGATGTTTCTGTTTTGTTTCCAGTATTCAGAATAACAATCTTGAGAAAAAACAAAACCAACAATACAATCACTCTTGAAAAGATGGAAGGACAGCAGATAGGCAGCAGTTGTTTGAATGTAATGGCATTCAAAACCTTTCTGTTGAACAGAACAAAGGCTCTCTTGTGCCTGCTTATCACTCCTTCAGTAATAGGGAAGCTGTGAGAAGTGCTGTCAAGAAAGTGGCATAAACTAACCCAAAATGCATATGAAATTCAACAGGGGGAAGTTATATGTATGTTTCTTTTCTCTTTCTCCTGAGTCCTTTTGATTATGCTTAGTTAGACACCCCTCACTAAAAATCCTGTAGAATACAATTTCTTTGTGGGTGGCAGGGATTTTTTTTTTTTTTTTACTAAAGTATAGGATTAAGAGGATTAATATCTTAGACTCGGCTTCTATTCGGTCTTCTGTCAAACTCCTGAAAGACTTCAGGCAGCAGTTTTACTCTGTGCCATAGTTGCATCCTCTCAGAAGTGGGACTATGAGTGTGTCTCACGGCACGGTGACACTGAATAAATTATGTAGGATTTCAGGACATCATCACATGTGAAAGCACTGCATATAATTATTCTTTATTCAGTAATTCTGAAGGAAGTATGGAGTTGCTTTATTTGTTATGCTCCCTGTTAGTGAGGGCTAATTTCTGGTCTGGGATTGAATAGACAATCTCTCCATTCTTATATTCTTATATTTCTGTTAGTGGGTTTGCTAAACCAAATCCTAGCACTCTGTAACACTGGTTTTCTATTCAGGCACTTTACTGTATATAGTCTTTAAAGGGTAGTGGATGTCTCATAAAGTTCTTTGTTATTAAATTAGTTTTACAACAAAATAGAACTGGTTTGCAGTTGGATGCATTTATTGAAACTGGTGCTTCTTAGGAGGACATATGTGCAATAAGGAATTTAAAGTAAAATTAAGCTGATACATATAATTTTCAAATGCATGATGAATTAGACTTTGCTTGAACTTTCACCTTCTTGGGAAGAATGGGTACGGCTTGCTTTTAAGAAATCCTTTGTTGGTTAAATATGCTGGGTCTGTATTCAATGTTCTCTCACTGTATATTCTCTCATGCTTTAATTTTAACAGTTTGCATTTTTTAACATCTTTTATATTCAGCCTGATGTTCAACTAGTCTCGTAACTGAAATCACCTTTTAAAACCAAGCTCTTATCCTCCCTCTACAGGAGAATTTGCAGCGTTCAAGTAGCCACAGCACCATGGCAGCACCCACTCTGTTATTTAAGTCTTGTGTTCCTACAGTTTCTTAACATCAAAACTCCATTCTGCTCCGCACAACCTAAAGTAATTTAGAAAAGATATCCATAAGCTTAAAAGTGGAGCAGAATGGAACCACCAGTCCAACACAATGGGAAAAAGTACCTTTTTGGGAACCAGAGTCCTCTGCTGCCAGTGTTTCTCCTTCAACACAAACCACCACGTGCATTCGGAGACCTGCAGTGGCTGCCTGTGCCGTTGGCATCACTCCCAGGAGAGGAGAGGGCGCTCGTGGTGTGACTGTGGTGCTCGGGGCGGGGACGGAGCTGCTGCTGCTGCTGCTGAACTTAGGAGCCTTGCTTTGGAGGGTCTGCCGGCCGCCTTGCTCCCTCTAACAGCGTCACCATCACAGCCTCAAGGGCTGATGAGCGCTCATTTCAATGAATCATTTTCCATTCTGATCCTTTTTTTTTTCCTGGTGTACTTACTGATTTATGGACAACGCAGTATCCCCTTTTCGTTGTATTACAGTGTCAAGCACCTCAATCTGTCTATATTGCTGGGGTTTATTCCTTTAAAATTTAAAGTGTGGGGCAGTGGGAGCTGGAGATGTTATTCTGAAGGCAGAGAGGTTTATCTGAAGGAAAAGGGGATGCTGCCACAACTTTTTTTCAGATTTACTTTACCACTTCTTTAAAAGAACAAACAACAACCACCATCCTTAACCTTTTTCCTTTTCCAGTATTTTCTTGGTGTGTGCATATACAACATCTTTTTGAAGGATTAGGTCGATCCTTCTTTTGTTGGTCCAGCAACAAACTGAAGTTTAAAAAAAATGTAGCGAGATTGTCCTCTCTTTTTTTTTTTTTTTTGTATCATATGATACAATGTATTTATCAAAGATGCTACTGCAGCATCTAAAGTCTGTAGAAATCCTGATACAGACTGTGAATGGTGTATGTACCTACTTTAAAAGTTTTATTTTAAACGAGGGTGCAGGTTAATGCCAGGTACCTTACCAATATGTAATGTTTTCATAAATGAGGAAAAAAGTTCTCAGGTTGAATTGAATTCAAATACAATCCCCCCCTAGAATTAGACATTCCAAAAATTATGTTTTGGTACTTTCAAGAGCTTTTTTTAAAGGATTTTTATCCTGTTAACTAAACGTCCTCTGATAAGTGTGTGTAAATGTGGAGCATCTTGTCCTAATGGCAAGTTGTTAGATCAAAACAAAACGGTACTTGCTGGATCCACGCTGACTACTCCTGCTCTCATTGCTTTCCTCCCTGTCATCTCTTCCCTTCTGCTCATCTTTCCCCTCTGTACACTTTGCAAACTAGGACAAAGGTGGTGGTGTCTCCATTAGAGTGCTTTGTTTTCCTGTCCTCCAGTCCTGGTTTTCAAATGGTTAGTAGCTTTTTGAAAAGTTACCCAGTCAGGGAAAACAACAACTCATAGAGTTCTGCACATCATTTACCTCTAGTAGAATATCTTGTGATGTGATCTGCTTGCAGAGTTCTCTGGTATGTGGTATTACCTGTAAATTATTTGTACCGAGGCAAGGCAGACCACATTGGAAAGAAACTCAAGCTCAGACAGAAGTTTCCATAATTTGATTCATATCAGCCCTGTACCACTCCAGGTGAGGCAGGAGAACTGACCCCCCTCTAGCAGAGAGGTTCTTGCTGGGAGGAGGTGGGGAGTGTTTAACAAAATCATGACAAATAAGGAGTTAAGTGTGTGTGAATGTGGTGTCCATGCTAAACGTGGATGTACCGAGTGAGGGTGCTGTCCTTCCCTCCCTAGGGGAAGGGGACTGTTCCTGTCTGCAGAAGGTGCTCCCAGATGAAGGGAGAAAAGCACCTCAGAAGTAGAAGGTGTTTTTAATACCCTGGAATGTTGCGGTGTTGCTGGTAGTCTGTTACATTTGTCAGTAAATATTTACTGGGGCTATAGGAACTGGACTGATCTGAAGTGGGAATTAAAACTGAAATACTGTGTATTCATATTAATTCCACAAACATTAGCAAGATAGCAATAGTGAATGACTTAATAGTCACTACAAGAATGAAGTGATTCATGTTGGTACATGAACAGAATCGATTTTGTGTACGGGACACATTTTAAAAACGAAGGAAAAAAAAGCACAAATTTTTTTCTTGTCTGCTGTGGGTCTTCAGATGCTGTAAGGTTTTTACCTTAATGAGGTTGGCAGGAATTTAAAAAGTAGCAATAGCCACTTTCCAGTGTGGAGAAGCTGATGCAGAGCAGTGGTAGCAGATGGTGCAGTCAGAGTGCTCCCTGGTGATCGTCTGAGGCCAGTACCTGAGAGGTGGAGGGAGCCTGGGGCCACTGCTGGCAGCAGGCAGGTGAGAGCATTTACCAGATACAGGCTCCCAGGGGAAAGGAGTCCCTGCTTCTCCTTTCACCCCATGCTTGGCTCCAGCCCCTTTATGGGCTGTGGCCCCATTTGTACGTGTCAGGGATACTGAGGTCAAAGTTCTCTCAAAAGAAGCTGTTACAGAGCAAGTATGGACAGGTGGTTCAACACTCATTTGTTTCACAGATCATGTTAAAAGCTCTTGTTTCCTTCCACAAAGTCATGCTGGCAGAAAATTCTGTGTTAGGAACTTCATTCTATCTTTGCTTAAAATGAACTTACTTTGGTGAAGATTCATTACCCATTAGTCTACAATATGCTTCTTGAGCCCATAGGAAAAGCACAAGGAAAATTGCTATCCTTGTCCATGCAAAGCACTTTATAAGTAACACATGATCTCTGGGTTTTTTTTTTATTGGGGTTTGTTTGTTTGTAGCTTTGTTTTTCTTTTTCTGTTTCTCGGGTTTTTTTTTATTTTTTTCCCTGAGGAATGTGCAAGTTATTTCGCTGCTCTTTAGAGAAGTCCTTTCAGGATGCATTTCTACTGGTTTTCTCGTTTGTTTGTTTCCCTCCAGATAGCTGTAGTAATGTGTGTTTGTCTGTAAGAGTTCCCAGGTAATGCTCATACAAAACTTTGAAAGAAATGTAGTTTGTAAATAATTGGGATTATTTTTGGTTTTATCTTTGATCCTTCAGGAGTTTTTCTGGATGTCTTGCATGCCATCAGAATCAGTCTTAAAGATGCCCTTTAGATATTTAATGAATGGGGAATCAAGAATAGATGAGAAACGAGTGCTCTCTGTAGCAGTGGGATGAAGGAAGTAGAGTGAAATGACCAACACGTTCATGCCTGTTGCCCTAAATTCCTTAAGCTCCTTCATGGTATCCCAGCCACAGGCACATGCCATAGTATGGAAATGTGAGTACATCCTTCATATGCACATGTTGGGACAAACACCTAGAGAGTCATTCTGCTTCTTTTAGCTCTGTAGTATTTTGTATTTCATAATCATTTGCAAAAATACCAGTGTCCAGTTCCAGCTATTCATGTCTTTATCAACCAGGCACAGACCTTCCCCTCAGCCTTTCCTTTTCCATACAGGTGATAGAGGCCTGTTACCTGTTACACCTTCCTGCTCAGAATGTGATTGTTTCCCCTGCATATTTGCCAGAACTGCAACATTGTGGTGGAGCTCAAACCAAATGGCAGGGATATAGAGGCCAGGTTACTTTGAAAGTAATTGATGTGTCAGTAAGCCCTACATAGCCCCAGATACAATTAGCCTAGTCATTTTTTTTTTCCTAAACTAATGCAGGTTATTAGATGAATCCACTTCTACTTTTTATGCTTACCCAAAATCATCTTTTCTTGTACTTGACTGCTCTAGCAGCTGATGAAGATGCAGAATGTTTGAGAACAAATACTGTCATTTTACCATGGTGTCTTAGCATCACTTGGATTAGTATGTGCTCCTTAGAGGCAGAATTTGGCCTTTGTGACATAAAATGAATGAAATTCTGATTGTTGATAAATACCATGTCTTTCCATAAATGCCCAAACTGGGGGGAAAGTACCCTGACAATTACACATAAATAGTTTTTCTTCTGTGTTTGCCTGGTGGTGTAAATGCATCCAACATTTTAGAGAAGGCTGAGGGAAGCCAGATCCCCAGACACCTCACAAACAAGTATGGATTGAAGCTTTGATATCTGCAGAGACTAAGTTTAGGGAAGAAGCATGTAGACACTTAACACTTCTGCAACCTCTAGAATTCATTCCCCTCTTGACTGTGAGTGCAGCATTTGTAGCACAAACTCTTCATAGTACTGTAGACATGTCCTCTGTTGATAAAATGTATCACCAGTAGCACAGTGGGACAGGCAAAGCCTCTAGGTACAGTCTATTAAAAAGCAGCTGCATGAGTGGACTCTTAGGCCATCACTTTGAAGGTGCTGAGTGTTTTGGTTTTCTCTGATGCATTTTACATAGAAGCTTATGAAACAAACTTCGTTTAATGCAGCCTTGTTACTGTGCATTTGCACTTGGTGTTTGGTTTGGCATGCATTTGAAAGACCTGTCTTCACTGCTTCATTACTTCATACCAACTTCATACCCACTATATGAAGTTTAGCCAGGGCAAGTATTGCATTCTGCACCTGGGGTAGGTAACCCTGGTTGTGTGTATAGGCCAGGGGATGAGAGGCTGCAGAGCACAAAGGGACCTGGGGGTCCTGGTTGATGGCAAGCTGAACACAAGCCAGCAGTGCCCTGGCAGCCAGGAGGGCCAGCCCTGTCCTGGGGGCACAGGCCCAACATGGCCAGCAGGGCAAGGGAGGGATTGTCCTGCTCTGCTCTGGGCTGTGGCAGCCTCACCTCGAGTGCTGGGGCAGTTCTGGGTGCCACAGTGTAAGAAAGACTATTACTATTAGACTATTATTAATGAACTATTAGAGAGTGTCCAGAGGAGGGTCATGAGGATGGTGGAGGGGAAGCTGTATGAGGAGCAACTGAGGTCTCTTGGTGTGCTCAGCATGGAGGAGACTGAGGGGAAACTCACTGCAGTTACAACTCCCTCGTGAGGGGAAGAGGAGGGGCAGGCACTGATCTCTTTCCTGTGGTGACCAATGACAGGACCCAAGGGAATGGCCTGAAGTTGCATCAAGGGATGTTTAGGTTGGATATCAGGAAAAGGTTCTTCATCCAGGGGCTGGCTGGGCACTGGAACAGGCTGCCCAGGGCAGTGGGCACAGCACCAAGCCTGACAGAGTTCAAGAAGCATTTGGACAATGCTCTGAGGCACGTGGGGTGATTCTTGGGGTGTCCTGTGCAGGGCCAGGAGTTGGACTTTGATGGCCCTTATGGGTCCCTTCCAACTCAGCATATTCTATGATGCTGTCATTCTTATCTAATAAATAATCAGAAGAGCAGAGCCAGATTGTTAAAATTAAAAAGTTTGCATTTAAGTTTCAAGGATGCTGACACAAAAGCTACTAAGTCAGCACTATGACAGCAGTAACTATGAACCTGTGGAAGGAGGAAGCTCTAAAAGCTGCAGAATACAGACTACGCCAAGAGCGAATTCAGATGCAAACTAACTTCTCTCTTTTGTTCAGAAAAGAGAGCTACCAAGACCCTCTGTTCAGTGGTTTACATAGGGATCCCCCAAAACAGTTTTTGTAGTTTGCCAAATGATCACGTGCCTTTGCAACCTTAAAAAGTACAACAGAATGTAAACCAGGTGCTTTGTAACTAGAGCAGTGTCTTTGGTTTACATCTGCTGCAGTGGTTTTGTATATAGCTATCCCTGTATGTAGGTAGTTTGGAGTTGGTCAACTCCTGTAAAGGAGCAGGGAGGGCAGAGAGCATTCCCCTAAATACCTGTTAGCATTTCAAAGCTAAGAATTGAAGGATACCAAATTTAGTTACAGTAAACCTGCTGCTTGAAATCTGCTCTATCAACAGGTAATGAAATTCATTTAACTTAAAAGCAAGTAAGCCCTCCTTCCCTTCCAAAGACACAGAGATCTTGTTAAGGAAAGCTCCAAAGAGGCCCAAAGCTACTCTCTTAAAGCATCTTGGAATGAGATGGTAGGTGGAGAATGAGGGCTAGATGAGGAGAAACTGGTGGCTAGCATTCATGTAATCAAGGTTCACATGTATCAGACCGTACAATTAGTTCCTTGTCCCAGAAAATGCAGTAAGTTTTGTTTCTGGAATGTCACCAGGTTTCCTCACTGCTTCCCTGGGCCTCTTGCAGTTGCTGTTCAGTGATCACATCCCATTATTGCACATGAACTGTGGGAGATGGTAGGTGTCTTGTCAGCTGAGGGACAACCAGTAGGTGTGAATTTGATTTGTTCAAATTTCAAACTGGTTACGTAGACTTCTGGCAGTACCTACATATCAGTGTCATATTTAATCTACTTGTCCATGAAGGACAAAATAATGGGTTTGGATATTAATGCTTTTCCAGATCTTTTCCTTTTCTTCCTTGGGGCAGGACTTTTGGCATAATTGTAACTTTCAAAGTTATGTATAAATGCACAGTTCATATGAGATATCAGACCAATTTTAATTTGGGTTTGTTCCTTTTAGAAAACAACGAGTAAAAATGTTCTACTTATGTTCCAGGAACTATCTGGAATCCTACCTACCCCAAAATCTGCACTAAAAGTACATGTGATAGTTATTTTGTCTCTCCTTTTTTTTTCTTTTTTTTTTTGGGGGGGGGGGTGGGTTTTTTGGTTTTTCTTTTTTTTTTTTTTTTTTTGTTTAGGAACTTCTAAACTACCTAGTATTTGCTTCATAGCATCCAGCAGCAGTGTGTTCAGCTCACCCAGCCTCCTCAAGAGCCAACAGTGGCCTGTCCAGTCATTTTGTCTAGTTTGCCATGTTTGCAGCAGCTGTTAAAATAAGCCTAGTGTGATATTTACTTTTGAGCAAGTAAACCACAAAAGTAACTTTGTTTTCTTTTTTTGTTGTTTATTTGGGTTTGGAAGATGGTCAGGTTTTGTTTTGATAGGTGTCATTCTGTGTTGCATTTGTGTATTCACCCTTGTTGAAGAGAAAATCCATCTGTGTGTTTGAGAGTTCAGTGGAATATTAGGAGAAGAAATGAAGCCCATCACCTGGGCATGGATGTTGGATCTAGGGGGAAAAATGGACCAAACTTGGGTGTTGGGTTATTTGGGGATGGTGGGGGGTTGTGAGGGCATAATTTAAATTAACTCTGTCTAAAATAAAGTGTAAGTGCAATAAATGTGCTTTTTTATTCAAAGCTGTGAACCTTTCGAAAAAGAAAAACCACAAAAAAAGTCAACCAAAAAAAAAGCACATCATTCTTTCATGAGCCTTGTGTCCTACCTGCCTCCCCTTCCTCCCCCTCTCCACACTTCTCAACTGACAGAAACGTGACAGTGGCCAACTTGCATGTGTTGGCAACCCAAATTAACCTTGCTGTTTGGGGGAAAGTCCCAAACAGGGCAAAGTCCTGCCCCCTACTTCTGTTCCACTCTTGAAATCCTCTTGGACTCAGTGCTGCTCTAGAGCAGGGTCTGTCCCTCTCTGGGATGCAGGAGCCAGCCCATGTGCTCTGTGCTCATCCTGACTCCAAGTGCAGAGCTCCTCCTGGCCCTCCCTTCTCCAGGTGGAACCCTCTTCCCCCCATCCCTGTGGGTGTAGTGAAGGCTCTCCTGGGCTGGGCAGTGACTTGGTTCTCCAGCAATTGCAAAAGGACTCAGCCATCAGCTGCCTGATGGGATCCCCCTTTCCCTGCCCCAACACACACATGCAGGCTGGCCACTGCTGCCTTCTGTGACTCTGCCTTGTTCAGCAGGAGCAGGTGTAGCTGTGTGTAAGCTGTTGTGCATTACTTGCACTGTCTCTCTTTCTTACTTGAGCACAGGCTGCTTTTCCTAGATTAGGAAAGGGGCACAGGTCTCCCGGGCTTCCCAGGGAGCACCATGCATTGAGCAGTGATGGAAGGGGTAGCACTCACTGGCTGGACCCTCTGGGGGAGTAAGAGAGGACTGGCTTGTTTAAAGTTTATAGATACCCAGATCTATATCCTTTAAACTTTATTATTTTTATATATAGTCGAGACAATGGCATTACCTCATAATACAGAGGCTTGTTTATGAGAGGCAAAGTACATAGTAAGGAGAGGAAAGGGAAATTTATATACAGATTTGATTTCTTTTGTTTGTTTGTTCCTTAGTGCAATGAAATGTATGTCCCACCACTTTAAACTCTGTGCTAACACATTCCTTTCAGCTGTATTTCTTTTTTTTTTTTTTTTGACCACCAGAGGTTTGCAAGGGGCTTATGACTGCAAAGTAGAAGGTCCAGTCTGGTTACTTAAAAAAAAAAAAAAAACAACCCATTGTGTTAGTAGATTTCCATAGCTGCTTTTTAAAATCTACAATGGAGTAATTGTTTCAAAACTTGTATTTATTTTTTAATTCATAACAAAATGTTTATTTTTGGTTTCCTGTTAGATAGGTCATGGCAACTCCCCTTCGTTCCTTCTCAAGTTTCCCCTGTAATTGCCAATACAACTTATTTTTCTTGTTTGTTCCTTCTCCCTTTACTTTTGTTGTCCCTTCATTTGTACTTTGGAGTTTTTCTCATGTAAATTTGTACAATGGGAAATATTGTCCAGTTTGGTTAGAGAGCATGGAGACTTAAAACATATTAAAATTTGATAGCTGAATTCAGATTGAAGAAAACTATTTCAGTGTAAAGTTATTTAAAGAACTCTGTATTATATGAAAGGCAAAAAGTTCTATGTACTTGATGTGAATATGAGAATACTGCTATAATAAAGATTGACTGCATGGAAAAGTCTGAAGGAGATTGTTTATTGTGTCACGCATGACTCCTCTCCACAAAGTTAGAGGGGTGCAACTCAGGTGGTTAAGGGGAGTGAAAAAGTTAGTTTAGGATATAACTCTGGAAATGGAGAAGAAAAAAAATCAAGGGACTCCTGCAGTGTAACCCCCCTTCTCCCTTCATCTTAAACTGGATCACTGCCTCCTTGACTGCTGCGCTGAACCCTAAGGCATTTTTACCTTTACTATTCTGAACTTTATATACCCAAGGGGGGTTTTCCTTCATCCTAGGAAAAGCCTGGCACCAACTGGTCTGGGTTCTGTTCTGGGTAAATTCTCCTGCTTCTATGGAATTTCCCATTCACCTCTTCACTGGTTATTTGGCAGAGCCTTTATTGATAAGACTGTAACCTGCCATGCACTAATGGACCTTATTTCTTGAGGCAAGCACATTCTCTATCAAGCAGGTGTTACAGAAGCTCATGTGTACTCAAGAACTACAACTTTAAAGCTGTCATGGTCATTTTCCAAGAATTTTACTTAAAATAGGAAAAAAATACAGTTCAGCTTCAGCTTTGTTTACAGTTTTATTCACATAAGGACCCAGGAGCCAAAGATTTGGTTCCAGGGGCCTCAATTAGTTCCAGGAACCTGAAAATAACAGAAGAAAAACCTGAGAACCTTTTTGCTCATCATTTTCCCACCATGTAGAGCAGAAGGATGTCCTCAATGCTCCCTTCAGCAGTAGCTGAAGCTTTTGGTTTAGAGCTGTAATCTGTGACACAACAGCTTAAAAAAAGAACTGGATAGAAACAAAAGCCTAAAACGTTTAAGGGGACATCTGGACAGATGTCTCTAGAAACAGAGCATGTCTTCGAAGTTGGATAATGCTGCGTCTACACAACAGCATGAGTAAAATAATTTAGAACCGGTACCAGGTAAGCTACAACTCCTAACCAAGTCGGTTGTTACAGTGCAGCCTTATATTGCCAAAACGGGGCTCCCTGGCCTCAGGCAGCCGAGACACGTGTGTGAAGGCCATGAGCAGTGCGGACACGGCCTCCTGTACCGCCGAGGCTGGGCGGGTTTCCCCTGGGCAGTGCTGGGAGCAGGCTCCCTGCAGCAGTACCAGCCGGGCACGGTGCCCGGGGCCGCGCTCAGGGCCGAGCGGGGAGAGGCGACGGGAGCCGTACCGGTGTGCTGCTATTCCTCATCGTCCGGAGGGATGCCGAGCTCCTCGTCCGTCCAGGCCGAAGCGTCGGGATACGGGAAGTGTCCCTGGGAGAGAGGCCCGTCAGAGGTGTCCTACCTGCCCGGCCCGCGCCCCCCGCCCCCGGCCGCCGCGCCGGCCTCACCAGCACCATGTCCGAGTTGTGCCAGAACTGCCAGAGGATCCAGAACCACATGAAGCCGCTGAGCGCCTCGCCTCGGATCACCTGCGCCCGCGTCAGCTCCGGGAACTGCCGGTACCGCGGCGGGATGTGCACCCCGCCGCCCGCGCTGCAACACAGCACGGCCCCGCCTCACTCCGGGCCCCTCCGGCCCCGGCCCGCCCGCCTGCCCCGCTGCCCGGCCCGCCCCGCTCACCGCCGCCGCCCGGGCACGGCGGCCCCGGTCCGCAGCAGCCGCCCCGCCGCTCGGCCCAGCGCCGCCACCACCATGGCCGTGCCCAATGTCACCCGCACCGCCCAGCAACGGCCCCGGCGATTGGCGCGGCCGCCGCCTTCCGGGGCGGAGACAGCCCGCGGCACCGAGGTATCCCGGGAAACGGAGTTAGCGCGGGGCTCCGAGGTATCCCGGGAAAGGGAGACAGCCCGCGGCACCGAGGTATCCCGGGAAACGGAGTTAGCGCGGGGCTCCGAGGTATCCCGGGAAACGGAGAGCCTGGGGCTCGGAGGTATCCCGGGAAAGGGAGCTGGCCCGAGGCACGGAAGGGTCCTGGCGCACGGGGACAGCAGCACTGCCCTCGCACATCTGCCCTCACTCCCCTCAGCACTTGGGAGCGCCGGGGCAGCACCACGGGCGGGTGCTCCGTGAGTTTTCCCGAAAGTTGGCGTCGCCCACGGGGGCCGCAGAGCGGGGCGAGCTCCCCAGCCCAGCCGCTGCTTTTTGGAGGGGTGGGGCGAGAAGACGGCTCCAGCTGGTGGTGTTTAAGGAAAGGGCGAAAGGGGCAGCGCTTCCCGCTGTCCGAGCCGGGGCAGCCCGGCAGTCCAGCCCAAGCAGTCCGGTAGCGGAGCAGCGGGGCGCGGGCAGTGTCCCGGCGGGGCCGGCATGGGGGGCTAGCCCTCAGGAGCGGGATACGGGGCTCATCCTCGGGGCCGGGATGCGGGGCTCGCCCTCAGGAGCGGGATGCAGGGCTCATCCTCAGGAGCGGGATACGGGGCTCATCTTCGGGGCCGGGATGCCGGACTCGCCCTCGGGGCCGGGATGCGGGGCTCACCCTCAGGAGCGGGATGCGGGGCTCACCCTCAGGAGCGGGATACAGGGCTCATCCTCGGGGCCGGGATGCCGGACTCGCCCTCGGGGCCGGGATGCGGGGCTCACCCTCAGGAGCGGGATACAGGGCTCATCCTCGGGGCCGGGATGCCGGACTCGCCCTCGAGGCCTGGCTGTCCCCGAGGAAGCAGCTGGTGCGGAGCCTCTTCCCTCTCTCTGAGCCGGCAGCCGGAGCGGGAACGAAGGGGCGACGCCTCGGCATAGAAATAGCCAGTACAGAATTCCCACCTGAACATCTGAGAGAGTTTTGTTCTTCTCTCCCATTTTCCCTCTCTCACAGGTGTTACAGCGGTGTGCCTGCCTGTTTATTGCTCGCTCAGCAGTGTTCCTGGAGCTGCAGCCTGGTTTCAGTCCCGGCACTTTGAGGAGGATGGAAAACCCAGCCTGCCGGTGGGTGGATCTGTTCACCGGTATATGCCAGAGCAAGGGTTGGAGGAATTCTGCCAACTTCTTGTGGAAAACCAGTTGCATCCAGTAATGCATATCGGTGTGCCTTCTGGGACACTGGGGTGATCACAAAAGAAGCAAGCAAAAAATCATGGAGAAAGTACCCAGGCTGTCAGGAGGGTCCTTTCAAGGAATCCAACACTCCCCTACTCCTCCTGACAAGGTATGATGCCAATGTAAGATTAATCCACACTTGTAGTTCCTCCTGAATCTTTATTGGATAACATTCCACAATGAACTGGAGAAGAGTTTCTGTGACCCTCCTGGAGGTATTTTAAATAAGCAATAATACCTTCTCAATTTGTTAACACCCCAAACACCTAATATCCTCAGCTGAAACAGCAGTGGATAGCCTTGTAGTTAAGGAATTTTAATTTCTCTGGTCATCTGAGCCATTTTCAGCAGCAGTTTACAGGGAATCGCAGCAAACTTTTCAACCAGTTTTTACTTACTTACAGTTTTTACTTACTTGTGCAACATGTTGCAACCCTACAATGGGCTCCATACCGAGTTTATGTTTTCCCATAAAAGCTGAATGCTTTGATACAAAGTTCATAGTTTTATTGCCAGCTCTGCCTTCCAACTGCCTTGTATTTTGTCTTTCTGTCTTCTTGCAGTCCCTGGCATTCTGTTCCCTATGTCCTTGTTCTCAAGTATCCCTCATTTCCCATCTTGCTCAGGCTGGATATCTCCACTGCTGGCTTTGATCTGCAGAGGCAAATTTGTCCCCCTAGATTGAGCCCCCATTTTCTTCACTCTTCCTTGACTTCAGGTCCCTTCATTGACCTTTCAGCTTTGCTCGCCAGGGGAGCTTGGAAGCTGTGTAAGCAGCAGCAGCAGCGCACATGTGGCCACTGGCTGCCCACCCCTGCTACACACCTAGCAGCTGAATAGAAACCAGGTGCAAGGAGGGGGTTATCATATAGTTCTTAAGGGTTTTTTAATGTTCCTCCTCTCCAAACTTTATTTCTCAAAATCAAAACCATTTGTGATGAATTTACAGATAAGCAGCATAGTACCACAAGACATGGTGGAAGAATTATGAGGAGAAGTAATAAACTGAAAGTAAATTTCAACTTTGTAGACAATATTCCTGTTTAAGGATTTAAATGTTCAAAAATCATGCTCATTTTCTGTTTCCATCTCCTCCTTCCCCCTTCCAGGTAAGCTCCACATCCATCTCACATGTCCAATGCTGCTACACAGCTAATAAAGATTCCTGTAGCTCTCTGCTGCCGAGATGTCCAGTAACACAGTAAGCTCATAATCTATAGGTGGGTCACTGGAAAAGCAGAGAAGGAAAAGCTGGGAAGCAAAGACAATTATTGCAGGGTGGGGGTTTTGTCCCATGTTGATTTAGTTTGTTTGCACTGCAGTAAGTTGCAGAGTATCTGTTGCCGAGCTTTCCATTATTTCTTGTATTTTCATTTTCCACAGCTGTCATGTTTGTGCCTGGAACCCAGGTCCCTTTTGCATGCCCTTGATACCCTCAGCCAAAAGGAATTTCATTGGTTCTTCCCTGGAGGCTTCCCGTGTGCTGAGGGGAGCTCGTGTGCTGGCAAGGAGAGAAACTGATGGCTATTACTACCTGGGCCACATTGTCCAGGAGCTGAAGGTAACTCTTGATTGGGAACATGGCTGGAAGAGCATGTATGGGTTTTTTTTTCTCTGTTCTTCCCATACTCACCAGTCCCGAGCCCTTGCTGTGAGGTGGCCCTGCAGTGTTACAGTGCACTTCCTAGCCACTGTTGCCTCCCCACACCCTGTTTCCATCTGTTACCTGGTGCTGTCTGGCTGTTTGCTGTGAGGAGTCCTGCAAGTAAGAACAGCCTAGAGACCAATCTGTTTTTGTAGATATAATGAGTTTTTATTCAGAGACAGACTAAACAGGTCCCTTATCCCTATTGTCTACTTTTGCCCAGCCTAGCAGCAGAGTTAGTTAGCTAAACAGCAACTAGTAATCCAAAATGTTTGTCTCCAGGGTCCACTTCCTCTTTACCAAACTGAGAGCTTTCCTCATTCTTTTCCATCTGTATTTCTGGGAATTGTGAGATGATTTTGGATGCCAGACAGAAAATCCCCCCTGCAGGTTTTCTTTTAAAAGTTTTTTTCCAGTTCATTTTGCGGGTTAGTTAAATAAATTTTGGTGCTAGTATAGGTGAGGATGTGTGTGAGCTTCACTGTGGGGTAGAAGAGATTGGGGTAGAACAGATTGGGACAGCTGTAGGTACAAGTGACATCAGCTGGAGTAGGAGCTGACAGTATCATTTGTGTAAGTGCACTCGGAGATCTGTAGAGAAGGCTGAGATTCTGGCAATAGGTCTTGCCCTCACTTGCTGCTGAAGGTTTCAATTAAAGTATTTAAATTTATGACACTTGTGACTTTTTACTGCTTTGTTACCCTTCTGATTGCTGAAGGACTGTTTTTTATCCTTCATATTGTGGTGAACTGCATCATACACGGTTTCTTTTGGCTGCTCTTTTTCCTGTGGTAGGTTTTCATAGTAGAGTTCTGCCTTAGCCTGCTTTTTGTGTTCTTACTAAAATCTAACTCCAAAGTGAAAGAAAGAAAAAAACTGTCAGCCCCTTAAGCCCCAGCTTTTTATTTACTTTTGAAGTGGTGTGGACACAGTACAGTGAAACCCTGGTAGAAGAGGAAAGCTGCATTCCCAGATCACTTTCCACTTCCTGGGATTTCTGCCACTTCCGTCTTAGCACTTAAGCTTTGCTGTTAACTGGACGTTGCAAATTGTTGCCTTGCACACCACATGTTTTACTCTTGCAGGACTCCAGGGAAGGCTTTTTGGTTGAGTTTGACCAAAGTGGTGCTCTGAAGGGCAAGGTCCAGCGTGGCCAGCAGGAAACGCCGCTCTATGACATTGTGCACTACGAAGACGCCCGGCGACAGCCTCTTGCTCCAGGGGACAGGGTCTTGGCACCATGGGAGGCTCCAGCCAAACGTTTTGGCCCTGGCACTGTGCTAAGGGTTGTGGAGAACACAGAGGCACCTTTAGGTACCTGCTTTGGGTGTTTTGGTTTTCTCTAGCAGCACTGGACTCACCACGGGAGGTGGTCACTGCAGGGAAGAGATCGAGCTCCAGCAGGGAAGAGATTGAGCTCCAGCATGGAGAATTCACCTCCTGCTGCCTGGGTTCTCTTCATTCTGTTTTTATTGTTGGCACTAAGCCACTGGTTTAGGGTCAGAATTACTGCAGATCACAGAATTTGCCTTTACTTTGTTCTGTGGGTGAAAACTTCCTAAAAAGTTTGGGGTTGGGGATAGCATCCTCCCAGCACAAGTCAAAAAACTTTCCTGATCCTCCTAAGAGTCACCTGGTTATCTGTTAGTCTGCTTTTCTGCTATTTCAGGGTAAAATCCCACCTGCTGTGGCAAGTGAGATTTTTTTATATCTGCTGTCTCCTTGCAGGAAATTCAGGAGAAAATCAAATTTTAAACCTGTAAAGAATAAAATCATGGAAGTCGTTACAGAATTGTCTGAAACACAAGTCATTACTTTTAGCTCCTGCTCTCCATGAGATAAATCACACAGATTGATATGGTGCTAATACATTACTTGCCCTTTTTTTTTTTTTTTTTTTCCAATATGCACAGCACACAATGAGAGGGGAGTGCTTGTGAATTTCTGGAATGGGCAGACTAAGGAGGTGTCTTCTGCCCAAGCTCTGCGGATTCCCCTGCCCCTAAGCGAACGCATCACCCTGGAGCTGCAGATGCCTTTAGCAGCCAGGCAGATGGTGGTTGATTCAAGCTTGGATTACCCATACCTTGTGGCACCAGGCTATAGAGCCTCAGGGCACTACAGACAGGGTCACCTGGGCCTGGACTGCTGCCCAGAGGCTCTGTATTCCACTCATCCCTGTGCAAAGTGCAGCTGGGGGTGTACCTCGCTTCCCCAGGGCTGCCTTGGAGCCTGGGAGCACACACGGCCTGCAGAGTGCAAAGTGCAGGAGGAAAACACCTTCATCCCCACAGCAAGCCTGACTGAAGAAAAGCTCAGCAAGAAAATAGAACAGGAACTGTCTGAATTGAGGATTGCTTCTTCAGAAAGTGTTTCCAGAGAGGAAGAGAAAAAGGAACAGAAGAGATTGGAGACAGAAAACGTTACAGAAGATGTCGGGTCTTGTTTGGAAGAGGACCATGAGGTTATAGAAACTGAGAAGGTAAAAAGTGGTTCATCCTGGCTCTTCTGTTAATAAATGGTCTGGTATTTGTGTAATTATCTGCTTTGCAACTGCAAGTTTACTACCCGTGGTACCAAGCTAGAGGTTTAAGTCTGCTCCTTATGCCTTCCTGCTAAAGAATGGGGAGACTTTGCACTGCCTTCCTGTGACTGGGGTCAGGTCATTGTCCATAATCTGTCATTGTCCCTGGCTGGAGCAGGCCTCTAGAACCTCTTCCATGGATGCAGAGTACAAGAAGTGTTGCATAGCCCAGTCCCTCTACATTCTGCTTCTGCATGAAGGAGGTAAAGGGAAAAAAAAGAAAAGTGTCAGAAGACTTGACACTGGATAAAGATTACAGTAGGGATTGTTCCCTACCAAGGCAGTCTCTTGCATGATTCTTTTAACATACTTCACCCTGTTAGAAGTGTCCCCTCTCCCAGTCAAGGACCAGAAGAGACTTATGTAGTCCTCAGCAGCTGGTTTGGTGCTTGTGAGCAGGGCACTGGGTGAGGATCAGTAAGGAGGAGGTTCATGTGCACCAGCTACTGCCACACTTACCTCCATTGCTCTGCAAGGGTTAGAATCCAAACTCTGGCACATGGCAGAAGCAGGGCTGTCATTCAGCCAGAGCTCCTCTGGCCTGATCTCTTTTGTACCAGTTTGGACCCTTTCAGGAAAAAGAACTTTGGGTCATTTGGAGACAAAGGGAAACTCAGGAAGTTATCAGAAATTATGGATTGTTTCTTTAGTAAAGAACTCCTAGAATTTGTTTTTTTTCATTCTGTCTTAAACTTCAGTTACAACTTAAGATCTTGTGCTGTAAACTCATTAAATAAACCTATTCTTTTTCTTATCAGGTCTGGATTATGGTTGCATTTCTTGTTATTTCTAGGGCCCTCAGAGGGAGATGGCTCGTGCTGTGGTTGATGCTGCTGTCAACACAGACAGCTGGTTAATGGAGACAGATCACAAGGAAGAAGCAGAGAGCAGACAGCAGGATGCTGAATCTGAAGCTAATTTTGAACATGAGCATGGTATTGGAACTGTAACTCTTTTACCCTAACATAAGACTTAGCACATAATATCAGTGCAGGATGGCATCATGTATAAGATCTGCCACCATAATTCTTGATGCTCTACAAGAAAGTATCATAATGCCATCTTTATATATAGGTATTAATGGTGCTATGGCTTGAGAAGTTAATCATCTTCTCTCAAAGTGAAAAAAATTTCAGATGGAACTTGAGATTTTTTGGCTTTTACAGCTCAGCTACTGCAATAGGAGCTTTTGGGGGTTTTTAACCTATATCACAGAGCTCAGTATAAATAAAAAATTCCTTACTTTAAAAATCAATCTTTAACATTAACAGTGACTGTGTATAGCAACAAGATTTCACCAGGACTTTTCTGCAAAACAATCCTCTTACCTGTGCTGAAAATTATTGCTTTATAATGTCACTGAGTGGAATTTTGTTCCCTGAACAGCAAAAGGGGCTGGATCATAATTTTGATCAATCTGTTGCTGTTCTCAGCTTGTGACAATTGCAGACATCTAAGAGAGGATTCTGAAAGCCTGAAGTTTTCTCTATTATTGCTTTGTGACACTGCTGGAAGAGGGAGAATGAAAAGTCAAACAGGAGTGCACATTTGCTCCCAGCTGGTGTTCCAGCACCATTCCATGTGACAGCTGCCACTCAGGTCTGCCCTGTCCTTAGCAGAAAGGTGTGAGCAAACTCTGCTCCTGTTCTCAGTTACCCAAAAACTATGTTAGCAGGGTTGTGCCCATGCTAATGTCTCTCAGCAGGATGTGGAGCTCAGGCATTGCCCTATCAAAAGTTTTATAATTTTTACTCATCTCAGAGCAGTCAGTTCATGCCAGTCTGTGAGATACCATGTAAACAATCCTTTAGCCTGAGTAGCTGTAAGATGCACCAGGCAAAACTCAGTTTCCCAGGCCAAACTCTTGCCTAAATGGAATGGCAAGCTTGTTTCTGAAAAGCTGGAACCTCTTTTGTGGAGACTAAAAACTGTCCCACTTCCTCATAGGAAAATGCTATAAAATCCTTGCTTGAGTATATTTCATATGAGCAGACCTTTTGTTCTTTTAATTTGATTTCTTTTTATAAGCTTCCTATATTCTCATATGTCCTTGCCCTAATTTATTTGAAAGGCCTTTTTGAGACCAGAGTGGCAGAAGCTCCAGTCCTGCATTCCCAGAGGAGCCCTTCCATGGGGAGCAGTGCTTTGGTTCCTTTCAGGTGCCAGAGCTTCTTTGCCCAGGTGAATCAATCACTGGAGAAAGACAGCCTGACCATCAGATCAGCCTTTTGTGGGCAGAGACGCCACAGCACCACCCACCTGCTGCCTGGGAGATCCACACATCTCCCAAAGCTTCTGAAAGACAAAAGCATCACAGTGAGTATTTAGGTTTAGTTCTTAGGATGAGGAGATTTGTTTATGTCATGTGAGAATGTTCACTCCTTTGATCTTCCACAAAGGTTTTTGCTGTAACAGAAATTATGCCTGTGTAGAATAATGGTTCTGCATAGATAGAACCTTAAGGACTCCACTTGGGAGCCCACATTGTGCAGGACAGGGCGCTTGTGGTATTTTTGCTCAGCACTTTTGACGGAGTGTTTTTGTATGTTAGATATAATCTCTTCTAAATAAGCTTCTCAGCCAGCTCTACTAGATAGCAAAAAAAAAAAAAAATCCTCCTTTACAGATACTGAAAGCAAAAAAGAGAAAGTTTAGGCAGTCATCTAAGGCCCACAGCAAGGGGTGCATGTTAGGGCAGGAGCTAGAAGTCTCCTGATCCTTAGGCTGGTACTTTACCTGCTGGAAAACATCATTTGTTCACCTCCCACCTACAAAACACCTTTGATTCCTTCTTTGATCTCTCCTTGTGAGTGTCATTAAACACACCCACAAGGTACTTTTTTTGCTAAGAATAGCAATACACTGGAGAACAAAGCTGTTTACAGCCCCTGGGAAGACTTACAGATCAATGTGTTAAGAGAAACCAGTCAAAATGCTGTGTAAGACTGGCAGGAACATTATTTGAAAGTCCTGTAGTGTTTTCCAGCTTGTGGTATAGGAACATGCTAACTGCACTTGGGAATAGGAGGAAGGAGGATGCATTTGACAGAGGAAAATATTTTGGGAGAACTCTGTTCCAGCTCCACACAGCTCTAGCAATGTAAACTGGAATACATGTCTAAAGGTTTGGTGGTGTTTACTTGCACCTCCCTCATAAAGGGCACTGTAAGGAGTACAAAAACAAATAAATATTTCACTATGGCTGTGAAAAGAGGCCTTGTAGGTGCTCCTTCATCTCTGTACATGGCACAGTGCATTTAAAAACACAAATCAGCAGCACTACAGCATTGAAATGAAACTACTGCTGAAGAAAACACAAAGACTGCTTGAGAATGGGTGGAAATCTCAGACAACAAAAGGTGAAGAGTTGGAGTACCTGCAGAGAACTCAGGAATGTTCTGGGTTTGGCCAGATGGGGGCAGGTATTTCTCTTGCTAATAAAATCTAGTAAGGAATTTATGATGTTTTATGGTCAGAACCTGGATTTTCCATCCAATCCAGAAGTTGACCCAAAAACTGGGGAGTTTTAAGCATTGGCTCAACACCAGAACAGCACAGCCTACTGACCTATGGAGAACTCTTTAAGACTGGATTTTCAGGTACCTCTTTGTTGATTAAGCCTAATGTTTTCTACATACAAGGTTTTAGCATCATCCTCAGTATTTTCATGGATGGGAATCAACACTACAGTATTTGTGAGCCTTTGTAGCTTCTAAGCCTCAGGAGTGACATTAAAACTGGGCTGTTCTGGTTTTGTGTGCTTACAGTGTGCATTAGAAAAATAAACACTGCTGGGACTAAGGGTTCAGTTTGCTGTTTTTCTTGTAGAAATCAATCCTTAGTGGTGCATCTCAGAAGAGGTGGAAGGAGCTGGACTTCAGCAGAGCCAAGATTGAGCACAGAAGGTGGCAAGAAGAACAGAGGCAGCTGAAGAGGGAGCAGCAGCAAGAGGCAGATGGCACCCGCCGGCAGCTGCGCAGGGACAGCCTGAGGTGATGCTGGGAACTGACTGCTTTTTGTGCTAGAGGTTGGAAGGTTGGTAACATCTGCTTCCTGCTGCTCTCCCACCTTGTGCTTTTTGCTGGGCTCTGCACAGGGGTCACAGTGGTTCCCTACTGGGAATGGAATTGGTGCTGGAGGTGTGAGGGAGTGGGTACACAGCATTATCTCCAAGGGCAAATTCCCTTCAGTCCTGCTCTCAGACCGACAGTGCTGACATCAGGCACCAGCCCGTTTGGGGCTTTTGCTACCTCTGTTCTGGACACAGGTTTAATCCTCATAACCTAACAAAGAGTCCTGGAATGCTAACTGAACACAGATTGCCAAAATATCTGCTTTGTGTCTTATGCACTGACTTTCTTTTTTATTGCTCTTTCTTTATGAGAAATTTGAGAAATTTTGTTTTGGAAACAGGCAGCGATTGCGTCAGAGAACATTGCAAGGGCTGGAGAAACAGCTGGAGCACAAAGAGAGAGCTTTGCAGCACATGGCACTGCTCCAGGCTGCTGGGGCTGAGAGGAGCAGGAAGGAATCCTTCTTTCAAGAGGAGGAGGAGAGGAAGGCAAGGCAGAGGCTTCAGTTCTTAAAGACACGGCGTTTGCAGAGAGAGGAGTTGCAGGCAGAAAGCAACAAAAGGAGCTCTGAACAAGAGAAAGAAAGGCTGGTAAGGGCAGTTCCAGAAGTTATTTTCTTCTTCTGCCATATTTCCAGCAGTGGAAGCATATATACAAATATCTGGAGTATTTGTATATTTCACCTGTTTTACATCCAATAGAACTGTATCATTTAGAGATAAAAAAGGGTAACCTTTTTTTGGCACATGGATAAAGTGAAAAGTGGAAAGTAAAATTCCTTATCTCTGCCACAGAAGAAGTCTTTCTTCATGCAAAAATGAAATAGATTATATCCATTTCTGACTAATGAGAATCATAGTACTGTAGGATGACTTGGATTGTGTCCATCTAGTCCCAACCCCTCTGCCATGGACAGGGACACTTCCCACTAGACCAGACTGCTCAGAACCCCCTGTCCAGCCTGCCAGGGATGGGGCACCCACAGCTTCTCTGGGCAACCTGTGCCAGTGCCTCTCCCCCCCCACAGGAAAGAATTTATTCCTAATATCTAATCTAAACCTCTTTTTCAGTTTAAAGCCATTCCCCCTTGTCCCATCACTCCACACCCTTGTAAAAAGTCCCTCTCCAGCTCTTGTAGCCCCTTTAGGCAATGGAAGGTGCTCTAAGAGCTCCCCAGAGCCTTCTCTTCCCCAGGCTGAAGAACCCCAGCTCTCAGCCTGGCTCCATAGCAGAGGTGCTCCAGCCCTCTGAACATCTTTGTGATCCTCCTCTGGACTCACTCCAGTGGATCCATGTCCATGCTGGGGGCCCCAGAGCTGGACAGAGATGAGGAGTGAGGATGAAATTTGGCATGAAGGCTGTCTGTACAGTTTTGAATGTCTTTGTGTAGGAGTTGCTGAGGAGCAGAATGCAGTCACGGCAGGAAGTGCTGGAACAAGAATCCCAGGAGCAGGACAAACAGCAAAAGCAGCACCAGGCTGCCAAAGTGAGAGTGTTCCAGAGGAGAGAGAGTTCTCATCTGAAGATGGAAAAAGAAGGGCAGAAGCTCCGTGCCCTCCAGCAGTACCTCAGGGAACAGAAGCTCCTGCTGCTCCGGGCATCCCTGCTCGAGTAAGGAAGCTGCACAGTGGGTGAGCAGGGCCTGGAGCAGTTCACAGACCTGTGAGTCAGTGTGCAGAGTGTGACAGGTGGCATTTGGCTTCCTGGAGAGGTCTCTAATCTCCCTTTCACTGCAGCCAATGTGCACTGCCACTGCTCTGTCCTTCACCTGCCTTTCTTCCTGGGGTCACTGGCTCCCCCTTCCCTGAGAGGGAGCAGCAGGGCACATCTAGAGGCATCACAGAAGAGGGATTTTTAGTGCACTGCACTGTGGTGAGTGGAGGTGTCAAAGGAGAGGAGGAGGAGGTTAAGCTTGTCACATCCTGAAGTACTCCCTCTTCCTCACATCATCTGAGGTACAAAATTCCCTGTGGCTGTGGCACAGGACATGCACTGATCAGCTCTGGGTAACCAGAAATTTCAGCCAGGTATTTAGGAAAGGAGAATGAACATAGCACAATTTATTTGCTGAAACAGTCTATATTTCTATATGGAAATATCTTTATTTTACACAGAATTATGCTAAAATACAATGGATGTATATATATGATCATATATATGATCAGCTGTGGGTAACCAGAAATTTCAGCCAGGTATTTAGGAAAGGAGAATGGACATAGCACAATTTATTTGCTGAAACAGTTAGAGCTATATGAAAATATCTTTATTTTATACAGAATTACACTAAAATGAATACAATATATGTGATATCTTGTTTCAAGTAATGCCTAGAACCAAACTAGACACAAAATTTAAATTTGGCCTGACATTCTGTATACACTTAGAAACATGATACACATTTTCTGGCACATTATAAAAATTTTTGCCTCCTTCTAGAATACAGCAACAGTGATAATGGCAGTTTCTTAAAAAAAAAAAAAAAGAAAAAAGTAAAATTAATAAAACTTGTAAAAGGGAGCTTTGAAATCCTGCCAAATCTGAATGGCCAACAGTTTCCAAGCAGTGTCAGACTGCATTCCTCCAGGGATAATAGAGAGGCTATGCCTTCAGCTTTTCCCTAAAAAGACCAAGTTAGGTCTCTCATCCAGATGTTTACAAACTACTCTGAGACCTTAATAGCTAAAATGGGTATTTTTAAACTTTAGGATCCATAACGTACGTGCGTGAGCCATCCTGAGATTTTTGCTTGAAGGAAAAAAAAAAAGGAAAAGATGAACTTAAATGGAAGGTGAAGGCTTTAACAAACAAAATGTCAGAGTTAAGGTCTGGAAAAAGTGTAACTTGCTTCAGATTATGGAAACTACATGTGAGGCACAATTTTGCATTTAGACATGAAATCCCATCATTTGGACCAGTTTCCACTCTGTTGAGTGTCTGGGAAAGTTGGCTGGAATTTGCTCAGCAGGAACATGGATGGTTGTGCCCCAGACCTGGCACACACCCTGCTGGGGGAGTGTGGGTGCTGGTGGCACATGGAGATTTTCTTCAGGATAATGTTTGAGGGGTTTGCTTGCTTCTCTTCTTGTTTGAGTTCTCTTTTACATAAAATCTTGTGCTGGTTAGGACAATGCTCTGCCTGCTTGCTTATGACTCTAACTAGACTTAAAGAAACAAGCCTAAAACTTATAAGGTGTTAAACTCTGCTCCTGCTTTTATCCTTATGCACTTGGAAATGGAATATGTAGTGATTAAAGGAAAGTACATGAAATATATGAATCTAACTGAATCTAAACTTATTTTTCAGACTTCATTTATATGCTATTAATCATTGCTTTATAATCACCATAAAACAGCAGATTGTCTGCTTATGCACTTTCTCTTCATTGCTTAACCACCTGAGAACAGACTACTGCAGAGACCCTGCTCCACTGCTGTTTCACACAGGGTAGGTCTGGGAATATATTCAGTACCACATTATTTCCAATCATTCATAGACTGTATTTCTCACTATTAAAATGCAGCCATAAAATCATTTTAATACTGCTATTAAAATAATTGACTGTAAATGCCACATGTAATCCAGCTCTTCTTCTAGCTTTATTTGATTTTAAACATTTGCAGTGTGATTTTGTTCCATCAGGAAAATGCTTGGACTCTGGTTTGAAACCTGCTGGGAAAAAAAAACCCCTAAGTATCTGCATATCAGTTAAGGTTTTGAGTACAGTGGGGAGCACCAGGGAGGGTTGTAGAGAAAATCACACAGAGCAGAAAAAAAGAAACCTCTTAAGTTTCAGAAACAGAAAAATTAAGACCAGGACAAATATTCCCAGAAGTTGTTTTTTTATTATGGAATTCAGTTTTTCTGCCTAGGTAGATATTTTATTATGCTGTTTATAATCCAAACTCCTATCATAATGTACTAGAGTACAGAAGTTTGAGAAAAAATTTAAATGGTCTGGTTTTGTCATCCAAAATGACTAAGAGCAGACCACTACATGCAGGATGTTAGGACACTTCTACAACAAAAGTAGAAGTTAAAAGTACAAAAGACAAACAGGTTTATTGGCCTTTTTCGGCCTGAATGTGTTGCTTGGGTGATGCTAGAACATAATTTCTCATACCACAGTGCAGGTAAGTCAGTAAATTAAATATTTACCCTGATATATTTTAAAACAGACTTGATCAATTAACATCTTTCTGAAGATGTTTTTAAAAACTAACAGAGCACATTAGCTCTTAGACCTGTGGCAATAAGTGGGAAATGTCCAACTGTGCAAATTCTTCCTGCTTTCTGGAACAGACCTTCTGATCATCCCATGCCTGGTGCTTGGCTGAAATGACTGAAGGCAGCGTTAGTGGAGAGCAGCCACTGTGTACCACATCCCTGGGGTACCTGGGACTTCTCACCTTCAGCCTCCTCTGTGTCAGCTCCCAGGCAGCACAGCACAGGTAACCCTCCCACAGGGAGAGGGCAGCAGCCACAGGAGCCTATTTGAGGGCAGAAGCTGCAGTTTTGATGAGCAGTGGCTTAGCTGCCTCCAGGATGTCCAGTTCAGGGTCCAGTGAACGTCCCAGTCCTTCCAGAACCATGATGGCAAAGATGATGGAAGCAAAATTGCTCTCGAGCTTCACCTGGAACCACAACAGACTGAATGGACTCAGTGGATGTTATTTTCTTCTGTGCCCCTTCAACCAAAGTACCAGCTCTGCCTAAGCTGGGAGGGAAGAGACTGGGGAGAGCATTTGCACACCTGAAACTAAAATGCAACTCCACCAGTTGGACTGTGCAGCCCTGTGGCTGACAACCCCCATTCAGGCCACCACAGGTCTTTTGAATTCCAAAGTTGTTTGCAGCTGTGGAAATTTGTTCCCAGAATAATCAGTTACAAGGAGGTATCTATAGTCTAAGGGACTATAAAAAGGTAGGAAAAACTATGTGTTATAAAAATACTCATTTTAGTAGACGGTATCAACCATTAAATGAAGTATTGAGATTAAAAAAAAAAACAACAAACAAAAAACAAAACAAAACAAAAAACCCACAGAAATTGGGCTTGGCAGAATGTGTATAAGACCTGCCAGCATGCCTGCAACACTTGGATGCATTCCTGCAGTTCCTCTCCTAGCAGTTTGTTTCAGAAGTCAGTCCCCCTCCTTGTTAGCCCCTCATGTTTGCAGTAGTTCTCCCTCCCCAGATGAACTTCCAGCTATTAAAGGCAGACAGGGACAGGACCTCACCTTATGGGTCATCAATAGTTTGAAGACACTGGAGAGGAGATTTCCCACCTGAAGCTGGAATACACAGGAGAATTTTAACAGCTGATCAAAAAACCTTTTTGTTTCAGTTTTCAGTGCTGAATTGCAGCTAAGTGGGACTGTGACAGGGTGCACTTGCCTTGCCCAGGGCAATGGTGTTCCCCCGGACCTTGGTCACAAGCTCTGCCATCTCAGCCTTGAAGCGCTCGATGTCTTGGCACTGGTTGGCACGGGCGTGGTGCAGGATCAGCTCTGCCACCCTCTCCCCCTGAGAAACAAGTGGAACAGCACAACCAGAACCTGGTCACTGGTGACTTGCAATCAGATGCTTGCAGTTCTTGCTTTCAGTAGCTGAGAAATGCCCCGGCAGCACAGGATGGGCCTGGACAAAGGGTTTAGCATGGATTCTTTGGCATGCTTCAGCAGACCAAGACAAAATGTGTCCCTCTTGAGCTCTGTTAGTGACTCCTTCACCCTGCAGCTGAGAGACAGCAACAGGCAAGTAGGAGCACAATGCTTGTTCCCAGAATGAACAGGAGAACAAGAGACACCAGCACTGGGTTCTCCAGTCCATCTGACAGTGAGTTTCATGGGGGGAGGAGGATTATGTAGTTCCCCTCACATGGAGGAGCCTAGTAGAGGTCAGACCCCTCCACACACACCTGTCTTCCTTCCTCTCCTCTATAGATGCTGACACAACAGCAAAATGGAGGAAGGCATATGGGGCCTTCCAGCAGCAAGGCTGCAGAGAGGAACATGTGGGGCAGATTAAGATGTGAACTCATTCTCTCCTCTTCTGCAGCAAAACCTGACAGATTCTGCAACCATGGCTCCCAGGCAGTCCTAACTTGCAGCAGAAGTACTCCTAACCAGGAAGGGGCAGCCAATACTTCCCATTTTGGCAATTCTAGGTCCTGGGGCACTGAAATTGCTCCACTCTGGCAGCCTCCTTGCTGCAGCTGAACAACTTATCCCTGTGTTTGGGGATAAGATGCTAGCTCCTTTCTGGCAGCCTCCTTGCTGCAGCTGAACAACTTATCCCTGTGTTTGGGGATAAGATGCTAGCTCCTTTCAAGGGGAAACAGAAAACTCTCACTTTGGCCATCAGATTCCACAGCCACCTCCCTTCCCCAGCCAGCCCCATGCCAGAGAGGGGCCTCACCTGTCCCTGGACCACAGCCGTGAACACGGCGCGGAAGTTCTGCATGTCGGCGCTCTGCAGCTCTGCCACGATCCCTGCATCCAGCAGCACCAGGCACAGCTGCCGCAGGGCTGGCTGCACCTCCAGCACCTGGCTGTCACACAGCTCTGGCACCTGGCTGTCACACAGGTCTGGCACCCGGCTGTCACACAGCTCCGGCCGTGCCGTGCCCTGAACCAGGATATTCCCAGGGTGCAGGTCGGCGTGGACAAAGTTGTCGACGAAGATCTGGAGGACAGGTAAGTGTGAGAGCAGCTCATTCCAAGCAAACCTGGTGACACCAAAAGCCCCCAGGCAAAGGGCAGAGGGTTGTTTGTGGTCTGTTCTCTGTCATTACCAGTGATGGGGCAGCACCACAGCAGGTGGCTTCTGCTGGAGACCAGCTTGGGCACTCGGGGAGTCAGCAGAGCTGTGTGAAGTGATCCAATATTTGCTAGAGGTCAGGCAGGACAGCCAGGAGTCCCAGCAGGGAATGGAACTGCCCTTTGGCAATTGGCCCTAAACTGGGGCACACTGGTGGGCCTTAGCAAAGGGTAATGCAGTAAGAATAGGCAGTTTGCCATTTGGTGACAAGGTTATAGTGAATGGGTACATTTGTCTAGTGCAGGGCACCAACCTACATTACAACTCTATTGAAAAGTAAGGAAAACAAGAGAAGAGGAAATGAATCTGTGTAGCTCTTCTCTGACTCTGCTAGCAGTTAGTACCAAAAAGGACTGGCAAGAAGACAAGAACCAAACAGTACTTCCCCTGCCCCAACCCTCCTGGTGACCTGCGACTACAGGACTTCCTGCCCCAAGGAGATTATCTTTGTATTTCATGGATTTCTCCTATGAATTTGTTCAACTGCCATGTAAATAATTAGACCTGTGTGAAAAAATATGGTTTTGGTGTTGCCTGAAAAAAAATTACTTCTGCCAATTTTAAGCCCTCCTTATTGAGAAACCTTACACAATAGATCCATATTCATTCTCATGCACTCATGACTGCATAATCTCTGACATAAGCCACTCATCATTCTGCTTTCTAGAGTTAAGAGTCCAAATTATTTCACCATTCTGGTATGGAAGACATTCCACACGAGTAATCATCCTATCTGCCTTCCTCTGCACCTCTTCTAGGTCTACTACAGCCCTTGAAATGGAGGGTCCTGGGCACAAAGGGACTAGAACTGCAGAGTACTTGAGAAAGAGGTATTTGTTTTACTTACAGACATAAAGTTGTTTCTTTGCCCTTTAACTCTTTCCTACTCCTAAAATTTGAAACCAATCTTAGCATGAAACTATTCTTGTTCCATCATTGCTTTTCTGAGTGGTAAAAGCTATTTCAGAGCCTGTCATACTACCTGGAGCCAGAACTGGAGGTTCACTATTGCCCGAGCACAATGCTGCAGTTAGCAGCAGCATTTCATCTGACACACACTGCCCACACACTCAGTACTGTCAGGAGCTTTTGCAACTCTTCCCTGCTGGTTCTCACAGCCCCTCATAAGACACTTGTACCACCCTCTCAACACTCCTTTCCAGACTATTTGGGATTATTTCAGCTACAGAAGAACTAGATAGCCAGAAGCTGAACCTGGCCAGGTTTGTTGTCTTGACTCCAGATTTAGGTCTCCCTAATAAAAAGGCAGTTTTAGAGGAGTTGATAAATTAAGAAATCAGCTCATTGTTTTCCCTCTGAGTCACATCCACAATCTATGCAGAGCACATGACATTTGCTAATAATGTTGCCCTTTAAGGTACTTGGGTAATAGGTGAATATTCATTGGATGGATTAGTGGGTGTCCTGAGCAAAGGCTGACCAAGGTGCACAGGCCAGTCCTACTGTGTGCAGGCAGATGGCCCCTCTGCAGTGGCAGAGCTTGTGTCAGAGCCTAAGCAGGGCCAAGTCCAGCCCAGGCTTTACCCAGACCAGGTACAGGTAGGAAGCAAATAGGTTCTCTCTTTAACCTCTCTTTGTCTTACTATCCAAACTGAATAGCTTCTGCAGGAAAACAGCTTTCTCTTGCAGCCCCAGCCAGGTGCTTACCATCTTTAGCAGCATGTCCATGCCCATCCTGGCCAGTCTCTGCCGCAGCTCCGTGCCAATCCCCACGCGCAGGTAGCGTGAAATGGGCTCACTCTCCTGAAACAGAGACAGAGCTGGAGTCAAACACCCCCTGCACCCCACCTTCAAACACACCTTCTCCTGGGTGCCACGAGTGGGGGGAAGGTGATGATAATACCCTAGAAAGGACCTGGCAGAAAGAGCCTGTACCTAGTGTGATGGAGAACCAAGGGTTTGCTCCTTGGAAGGACAGACGGTATTCCAGGGACAGAAACACCGTTGCCAGGGTCACATGCAGGAAAACTAAGCCTGAGCGTAGCTTTGGTCTGGGACTCAAACATCCACAAGGGAAGTGAGGCAGGGATCAGAAAGTGTCAGACTGCTGAGCTCCTTGCTTTGACCCAGCACAGAGGAGAGGTGAAGCATGGTGTTGGTTTGCAAAGCACAGGGGGCTGCACCCACTGCTGGTCTGCTTGCTTTCAGACCAAGTGTTCACTTCTATACACAGCTGTCTGCTACCTGTCTTCAGGGGTGCACTGCTTGCAAACAAAAGAGTGGAAGAGACACTAAGGAAGGACATCAGCCTCCTTAAGCAAATAAGAAAAAAAGCATCCTTCTGCCTCTGATTCCTCCTTCTCAAAAAGAAACACCGTCCTTGCCATGGTCTCCTTGGGGCTTTCTCACTGCTACCATTGCACCCACACTCTGCAATTCTTACCTCAAATGTTTCCACTAGAACATCTGCTGTTACCAAGGGCCAAAGGGGAGTTGGAAACTTCACAAAATCAACATCTAGGAAATTCTGTCGGAAGCGCTCCAGATTTCTGGCTTCATAGCGTAAGTCAATCTCAAGGAACAAACAGAAAAGCAGGTTGGAAATGAGAATCAACTAGGATTAGATCTTCAGGAGCCTGCGTGAATTGCAATACTCAATACCAACAAAATCAGTCAGAAAGCCAGAATGGAAACAAAGTAAGAGTGGTGCTTTTTACAGGCTCATAGCCTCCCTGATGGAAGAGGAGCAGACTGGGTAATGGATGGTGCACAGCCAGGTCCAACCTTTGAAATATGGGTGCCTTACTAGAGGCATGGTGTCTCAAAATAGACCAGGACCACGTTATATTCAAAAATGCAACAAGATCTTAAACTGAATCCCATCCTGAAAGGAAGCTTGCTGTCCAAACGGCAAGGTAGGCAGACAGGATAGAAGAACTGCAGCCACAGCCTCACTTGCCAGAGAGGCATCTGTAGCAGGAAGAAATTTAATGTAATTCATACAAGATAATCCACTATGCCAAGTCCAGGCCCTGGTTCTTCAGTGATCCAGTGTCTTGACACAAGGGCATCTCTCCTACTGTCTGCTGCGGCTCAAGGAAGCAGGATAACCTTGCCTCACCACACTTGTCTGGCAGCAGGGAATACCCCAGGAATATTTCCTGTTCATTCAAAAGGAAAAAGCTACAATGAGCCTATCAGATGTTCTCCTGACTCTCACTCTTCTGCACATCCACCCAAGCTCTGCCAAACTGGTACGAATGACCTCGAGCCACATCTGACCACAGTTAACATTTCCCAGGATGGATTTACTGCGCAGAGGTTTTGGAATTGTAGAGAATAATTAAGGTTTTCAAAAGCTTGTTACAGACTTCAGACTCTGCAATCTAGACACAAAAGTGAAATTAGCAGATAATGGCTCATTTCATAGAAACATAAGCCTAATTAGGCCTGCAGTGAGATCTTTATAAGTTTTATAGTAGCAATGTTCCAGGATAGTGTCTTTAGAAGACATTAGTAAATCAGGATGTTTTCAGATCTGTTTGCAAAATTGTACTGGCACTGTGAGTCTGATGACAATACAGAGTAGAATGTGTTACTAACTTCTGTGAAAACATTATTTATGCCTATATATATATAAATATCTATCTCAGTGCTAACAAGCATGACTAGTGAGTACAGACTGCAAACATATATGTAGAATTATAGAAAAAACCCACATGCCTGAGTACTTGCTTGGAGAGATTCTTTCCTAAGGAGAGGTGTCTCACCACTGTTCACCTTTCACAATGCTGCAAAAAGGACTCTGACTATGGCTAGCTAGCTGTTCAGGCTGTCCACTAGAAAACACATTCAAAGTCTAAACAGTATTTTCAAAGTCTAAAAAGTAATTTTAGATCTGGTAAAGATTTTTTTTCATTGCTTTGCTACTTTGTGAGCGTATAAGCTTTCCTACAGTAATGTTATGTGATTTGATTAGACTAAAGAACAGAAGTAAAGAGCAAGCCAGTCTTCACCTAACCATTTTAAACGTAGTGGTGTGAACAGAGTTAGAGGCAGCCAGAGCAAGACAAAGGGCAGTTTTGTTTAGCTGGGGACCATGGCCTGGCACATACCTGCTGCATCATAAGCTTCTCAAACTCCTCCACAATCTCTGTCAAACTGAGCCACTTGAACCCGGGGAGGAGTCCAATGATGCGGCTGCCCATCTTCATGAGAAACAGATCCATCTGGACTTGGTGGACCAGCCCAGGGTGCAGGACCTGCACAAGAACCAGCAATGGCAACATCAACCCCCCTGACACTCCATTGCAATGAGCTCAAGTGATACAGTTCAAATATACAGAACCCGGCTTATTGGGATGGGAGGCAACCAGCTTCCCTAGCTAGTCCTCAGAAGAATTCCCAATTTGCCATTGATTATGATACAGAGAAACATTTTATCATTGTCAAATTCAGTGTATCAGTGCTGGAGGCTACAGTCTCACCCAAAGACATTTTGCACCACTTTCAGTCTTGCCCTGTCCCTTATTAGTATTTGAAGCGCTCAAATATAAGGTTTCTTTAAATAAACTTTGCAGGAACGCACTTATACGTTCCAGATTTCTTCACGTGAGCAGAGAAGGAGGTTTGCTGTTTGGAAGGTGCAAGTAACATTAATGCTAATTCTTTTAATGTAAATTGGGCCCTTTGGAGACATTCCTCGTACCCACATGCCACATCAAATCTTGAGCTCTCCGTCTGGCAAGAGCTGGGAATTGTGGCTGCCTGGAACAAAAGCACTGAGAAAGGACACCAGGAGAGACAGCATCCCTTCTTGTTCCACCTGGCCCTGGCCAGCTACTCCACTCCATGGGAGTTAAATCTGACGGACCTCGTCCAGCAAGCTCCATGTTCATACCGCTACCGTTTCGGCACATGACTTACTTTAATGGCTACAGGCACGAGATGTCTGGCTGATGACGGATCTGCATTCGGGAGTGGCTTGGCCCTCTGCTCCATAAGGGACATCCTACTCCCGGAACTTCCCTGGGAGCAGCCTGTAGAACTCAGTTCCTCCCTGCTCCTCTCATCCCGTATCTCCTTGCTCTTCCTCCTCCTCAGCCACCCGAGGAGGCCTCTAAAGCCTGACACTTCCCACGCTTCAAAGGCGGACCTGAGCTCCGAGCGCTGCTCCAGCTCCTGGGCCCGGGAGCCGCCGATGGCGGCGAGGTCAGCATAGGCTTTATACACCTGGGCAACGCAGCCCGAGCCCACGGGCTCCCGGCTCGGGAACTTGAGGATGCCCGTCCAGTCCTCCCCGAAGGCTTTCCTCAAGAGCTCGTCGGTGTGGCCCCAAGGGTGCGGGCTCACCTCGACGTGCAGCTTGGAAAACTCATCACAGAAGGCCTCCGAGAAGAGGTCCCTGCGAGTGCTGGCCCACTGGCCCAGCTTGACACACGTGGGGCCGGCGGCCTCGGCCGCCCTGCGCAGCAGCCGCAGCCAGCGGGCGCCCAAGCCGGGCCAGAGCCAGGCCAGCGGGTAGAGCAGCAGCAGCGGCCCGAAGCGCAGCAGGAGCCCGCAGGCGCGGACACCCAGCCGCAGCACCAGTCCCAGGCGCCGCAGCAGCCCGCGGGGCGGCCGCTCCGCGCCGCGCTCCGCCGCCCACGCCGGGCCGCGCTGCCCCGGCCTCTCCTTCCAGCCGGTGCCGGCGGGCACGGCCGCGGGCACGGCCAGGGCCAGGGCGGCCCAGCGGCCGGCGCGCAGCCCGGAGCGCCCCGCGCCCGCCCGCCCGGGCAGCGCCGGCCGGAACCGGAGCGCGGCGGCGCGCGCGAGCAGCGGGAGCGGGAGCAGCCGCGCGGCGCCGCCGGCCACCATCGCGCGCGCTCCCGCCGCCGCCACCGCGCGCGCCCCCGCCGAGGGCAGGGGGCGGGAGGGGGGCGCGCCCAGCCAATCAGCGCCCCGGAGCGCGGCGGCGCCCCGCCCCTTAAAGGGCCAGCGGCGAGAGCCCGGCGGGAACGCGAGTGCCGTAAGGGAGGCGCGTGCCCGGGCTGTCCCCTCAGGATCGGGCTGTGCTGGACGGGGACAGGCGGGAAGGGGCCGCGCTTGGGCCGGGGGCCTTCACCCCTCCATCAGTTCTGAATCATAGCAACAACAGTGAATTTCCTGAGCTGGAAGGGACCCGTCAGGATCCTGGAGTCCAGCTCCCGGCCCTGCACAGGACACCCCAAGTATCGCACCGTGAGAGCGTTGTCCCGACGTTTCCTGAGCTCTGTCGGGCTTGGTGCTGTGCCCACTGCCCTGGGCAGCCCGTTCCACTGTCCGACCAGCCCCTGGGTGAAGCCCCTTTCCCTAATACCAATCTCAGATCAAGGGATAGAACTCGTGTTGCAGGTTTGAGGCATTGCTGGCCAGGTGCTCTCCCAGGTGCGATGGCTCTGTGACACCATCAACCTCGGGGAGCCGTGCCGGGGACACGCACCGGGTTGATAGCAAGTCAGGACTTTCTACGTTTCCCCGCAAATCTTTCCGTCTGCAACCAGAACGGCGGCTTTTCACTCCGCTCCGGTTTGCCCCGCTGACACCGGCAGCCCCCGTTCCCTCCCCCGAGCGGGCAGCACAGGCGCTCCATGCCCGGAGCGAGGGGCGGGCGCGGCCGCCTGGGCGGCGGGGCGGGACGGGACGGGACGGGGCGGTGCTCCCGCCTGAGGGCGGCCGGGGCCGGGGCCGGGGCCGGTGGCGGCGGGGGGCGGGCGGGAGCCCCCAGCCGCGGGTCCGCAGCCGCCAGCCCGGCGCCGGGTGCCGCCGCCGTCATGCCGGGACACGGCCCCCCCGCTCCGCTGCCGCCGCCGAGGAAGGTAGGGAGGCGCCGAGAGAACGCTAACGCGATAGAGCAGCGGGCAGAGGTGCCGCTCCAAAAAAAAATCCCAAATTCCCTCTTCCCTTCCGCGCCCCAACTTGGCTTTTCTTCATCCCGGCTGCAGGGAGGGAAAGCGGGGGCCGCCCGCCGAGTCCCCCCGCGCTCCCGGGCACCGGGAGCCGCTTTCCCGCCGGGACGGGGCGGCTGCTGCTCCCGCCGGGCGCGGGGGGCCGGGCCCGCTGCCGGAGCGGGGCTCGGCCGGGGCTGAGGGGCTGAGGGAAGACGGGGGCCGCTGCTGAAAAGCCGAGCCGAGGGGGCCGGGAGCGGTGGGGCGGAGGAGCCGCGGCAGCCCCGCCACCCAGCACGGGGCCCCTGAGTGAACTCAGCACTGCCTCGGTCTCCAGCACAAAACAGAGGAGGAAACGCTAAGCACATTCTTTGGGGAAAGCCCGGGCCCTGCCGGAGCTAACAGCCAGAGCTCTCGGTTCGGCAAACTCCCGAATCCCCGTGTGATATTAGCCCTGCACTTCTCTCTCTCTGCCCTGGATAGCCTGCTTTCCCTGGAGCGCCTGCAGTTGTGTGCAGCCTGTGGCTTATCAGGGTGGCATTTCTGACTCCCGCTGGGGATCGGTGGGAGTATTCACCTGTCCTGGGCAGAAAAACGCTTTCTTGCCTTCCCCATCCTGTACCCAAGGATGATGAGCGCTAATGGACAGGGAGTTGGTAGAAGGGAATGTTGTTTGGGAAGGGAACAAGAAGTTACACTTGGCTGCTGTTGTAGTCCCAAGGTGTCAAATGCAAACTGGGACGCAAAACCATGCCAGGTGTATTTGGGACACTTTTAGAGGTTTTGGCTTTTTGAGTGTCCAGTAAGCATGTCTCTTGATGCTTGGTGCTGGAAAAGTGATGGTCATGGGGGATTGAGGCTTTCTGACTGCTTGGATCTGCACTGGAGCCTCCTCACAGGTGCAGGGACTAAGTGCTAACATGGGCCCTTAATTCTGCTCTTTACAAGAACACATCTTGTTTCCAAGACAGGTCAGCAAGTTGCTCCTGACCCTGAGTTATTCCCAGCCACCTTTGCTCTTGCCATTTAAGTAGTTGTTTAAGATTTTTGCTTTTGGAGAAGAGCATCTCCAGCCTGGAGCTCAGCTGGGAGGACAGAGATGACCAAAGGGATTTCCATGGGGCCTTTATTTGCTGCTGTGAGGGGAGCTGCTGGTGGTAGTGGTGGATTAAAAAGCTGTTTTCTGTGTTGGCTGCCACCTTACTGACTGCTGGTTCTTGGTGTGTCATAGTGAGGTCCAATAATGTGTACTGGCCCTGTTTTCTGAACCACCAAAAAGGGAGTTGTTACTGCATCCTGGCAGAGGAAAGGAATGCATTTCCTCCACCCTCGTGTTGTGTTCTGAATTGTTGTCATTGGGGTAGTGTTTGTTTGGTGCATGTTGGGTTTGAGGAGTTTTGCTTGGTTGTTGTTTGGGTTTTCAAAATAATCCAAGCAGTGTTTCAGCCCGTGAAAATGGATAACTACTATGTTGGGTCAGGCTTGGAAACAACTGAGAACGCTAAGTATGGAAATGAGAGGAAAGCCACAGGATTTCCCAGGGTAAAAAGGCGCCTTTTTGAGAAACGGAAGAGAAAGCACTGAAAACAAAGGGCGCTGGAGTGGCCAGGGATGCAAAAAGCAGAGGGAAGATTTATGGCTCTGCTGGGACCACTCTGCCTGCGTGGGTGAGAAGGTTGTGTGCTGAAGCCTGGGCTGGCCTTCAGCACGTCCATGTCCCAGCAGTCCACACAGAAGATTCTCCCTGTTTATCAGCTCAGATCCAAAGTGCAGCGTTCCTTATAGAGCACAAGTGCATGTGGAGTGTCCCAAAGTGCTGCTGCTTTCAGTACTCCCCCATCTCACTGCCCTGGGAAAGCTTTTGGGACATTTTGTCTGCAAAGACAACTTCTGTGTGTGCTTTCTGTTCTCCAGAAACAAGAAGAACATTTAGATCCTTTGTCAGACACTTACAATAGGCTTGTCTTTCTCCCATGCCTGTTGTATTTACATGTTAGAAATGTTCATTTTGACAAGGAGATAATAAGTAAAGACCCCTAAACTGTGTTTTCAGAGATGATCTTGATCCAGGAGTAGCTTTTCCAATGAGTTAGTCTTAATATCAGCCATGACAACTAATTCATACAGACAGGACTTAAAATCTCAATTTTGCTGGGCACTCTGGGAGCACAGAAGCAAGCTTGATCCTTCCCCAAGTTTAAGAAATTTGCCAATGAAGTCATCACACAACAGAGCCAGTCTCTTAAAGATGGAGAGATGCTGGGCATTTCAGAAGTATCTGATAAGTGCCATGTTCTTTTGGATCCCCTGAATGCATCATTCAAAGCAGCTGGTCCTCCCTTCCTTTTGTAACACCTGACATTTATTTCCTGACTGGAACTGTGTGGAAGCTGCTCCTTCCTAAGTGGGGGCCAGACCAAGGGGAGAAAAGGCTGTGTAGTGCACCATTAAACTCATGGGAGTGGAGAAGAACCTGTCTTAAACCCTTGTTGAAGCTGGTTAATTGTGATGATCTCAGGCATTCAGAAGTGGGGTGCAAGCTCTTTAGGGAAGCGTTTTTTAGCAGAAGGATTGAAGTACTAGTGGCTGATATGTCTGTTGGCAGGATCCCAAGAGCTGGCTGGAAGAGGCCTCTACTATGAAAGAAATGCTGAAATAGGACTTTTAATGCACTTGCATAGCAGTTCCTTTCAGGCTGAGAAGACTCTCCCGAGGGAAGGAGGGAGTGGGATGGAGCTGGAAAGCAATTTCTTGTTTCATTCAAGTCCTGACAGTAAATGAGTGATCCTGGCTTTGCTTAGATACAGCTCAAATAACATTGTGTCTGAGGTATCTGTGAGCACTGTTTCACAGCACAAAGGAGGAAAAGAAACAGTGTTTGCTTGACTGTTGCTCTGAAGCGCAGTGGAAAGGGCAACAGCATGTTGATCTTGTTTATGGGATTTTTTTTCTGGTCTTCACCTTGGAGATGCTTTATCAGCTCCTGGAAATGAAAGCAAAGGCTGAAATGTGAGGATATGCACGGTGTTTGGGGGTGGCTTCAGCCCAGGTTTTAGTGAAGGTGACTGTATGACTGAGCTCCCAGCCTCAGGAAGGCTGTGCTTTTGAAATGTTGTTGAAATGGCTGTGCTACATTGAACTGTGGCTTCTGCAGGGGCCTTGGGTGACCTTGAAGTGGGTGCCTAAAACAGCCCAGAGTCTCTGGGATCTCTGACCTAGAGTCCCTGGAATTTCTGACCTCTGTGTCCTGGGATCTCTGGCCTCTGCATGCTGGGATTTCAACCTAGGCCTATGTCCTTTGGTGGAAGCTCAGCACAGAGCAGGCTGAGAATCAGTTCAAGGTTGATATAAAGCACTAAGAGGCATCAGCACTGTCTTACATAAATAAATACTTAAGGTCCTATAGGCTGATCCTGTTCAAGATCTCTCCCAGCCTTTACATGGTTCACCACCCAACTGGCGCAAGGTGCTCTGTGTCTGTGGACATGGGGCTGATGCAGTGAAAGCCATAATTCCCCAGGCCTTTCCTGAGGAAAGCAGTGGATTCTTGCCCACCACTATGTGACATCACCAGTTTATGTCTTTCAGTGAGCTGTGAACTCATGGCAGCAAGACACCTTTGGGGCTCTGCCGTCATGATGGTCCAGTCTTTGCTGTGCCCAGAGACAGCTCTGAGCAGCTCTGAACCCTCTGGTGTGGTTCCAGCCTGTCACCCTTGGAGCTGCTCACAGGGACTGACTGTGCTCTTGGGATAATCTTGGCATGATGGCTGGGGGTGATCCTGTCCAGAAACCTCCTCAGTTTGTACTGCTCTAAGGTAAATACATTGCCTAAACATTTGCTGGGCAAATGTGGGGTGCTCTGTGTGTGTGCAACAAAAACCCCAGAAGGGGGCTCATGGGAAATCTTCCTTGCAAGAAACTTGAAATACTGTCACTCCTTTCTTGAACACAGATAACATGTATTGGGGACATAATTTCTGTCTTTTTTGAAAACAGTACTATCCCATGGTAAAGCTGAAGGAAGTCAAGCACAGTTGGAAGGGTAGTGGCTTGAAAGAGTAATGTCCTGCTGGAATGAATGCTGTGAGTGCTGGTATAATCTTCATTCTTTGCTTCAGTGCTTTTTCCCCTCCCCAGGTTAGGGAAACCAGCTGCAGCTGGCATACTGTTGCTTTCAAGGATTTAGCAAAGTAGATGCAAGAGTTAGTGGTGATTTAAGTGGTGATTTAACTGACTGATTAGGTCAGTTTTTACTGACTAAACTTGTTAGGAGCTAGCACACCTTTGAGGCCTTCTTAGGGCAAGATTCTCATCCCAGTGCTGGGGCACTGCCAGTCAGGTTTGCTTGGGGTCTTCTGGTTTCCTTGTTTTTAATGGCTGGCACAAACAAGAATTTGGCTTGACTGTTACCTGCATGTGCTGTTTGTTACACATGACCTTTGCTGAATGTGAGATGTGTCTGTCTGCCTTCTAACAAGCAGTTCCTTGGCTGGGGTAAAGGCTCAGGCTGCTCACTGGAGCAGGAGGGCTGGGAGGGAAATGTTTGCCCTGCAGCCAAGCTGCCATGTCCAGCCTGGGCAGGACTTGCTGCTCCTCAGTCCCCCTGCACTGCAGGCAGGGCTCTGGCTCAGCCCTGTGCTCCTGGGCTGGGAACTGGCAGTGTTTACGTGATGAAAGGGAGCAGAAGATGGCTTTTCCTGAGCTCTGCCTTTGCCCATACATGTGCTGGCCCAGGGCCAGGATGGAAACTCTGTCCTCATGAGCAGAGAGAGGGAGATGGGAGGAGCCAGAGATGAAGAGGGGCCCAGAAGCAGACGGAGTTAAAATAAAAACACCAACTCACAGAGAGAAAAGCCTGTAACAGATGGCCCTGGCCATCCCCTGGGCTCTTCATGCACTAGGCTCCACGTGCAGTGCTGACAAGATCTCATCTAGAAGTGTGAGTAAGGGGCCTGGACCATTTTGGGATGTGTGATGGAAGATCAGAGTAAAAGGCAAAAGGAAGGAAGCTAGACAGGTAAGGCAGCTGTGGGTCAGCTCTCTGTGATGCCTGGAGTGGACTCTGGGACTTGCTGCTACTGGTGCTGCCATGTGAGCCTTTGTAGGAGCACTGCTTTGTTTTCATTCTTTAACTGTGGCCAGTCTTGCCTCCTCTGTAAAACAGCATGGCAAATGCTGGTGGAGGTTTGTTCCACTGCTCTCATTCCCTCTAGAATATGTACAGCAGGGAGCTGTTGATCTGAATGGAGCCTAGTGCAAAGATGGATTCTGCCAGGAGATGCTGGCAGCTGTAATTTCCAATGCCCATCTCCTCATCTGGCATCATGGTAAGTAATCAGACTGGCTGAACAGTTCAGCATGTGGGGTGCTGGCCTTGCTTGGAAAGGCTTTGCCTTGGTAGGATATCTGTGCAGGAGACTGTGCCTGGCAGAAAAGCTGGTCTTGGAGAAGCACTCACAAAAGCTTTGCTCTGAGCTCATTTGAAAATCTGGCCCAGACTCTTAAAATGTCAAGAGCTGATGATGGTCAGGGGCAGTTTGAGTGCAGAAAGGTGCCACCTCACTTGGAAGTGGTTGAAAGAGTTCTGGATGAGACCCTGCCAAACCTTGAGACTCCTGATCCTACAGATCCCAGAGAGCAGATGGCTCCTGGCCAAGTTCAGGCACATAAGTTGTGTTTCCAGAAACTTACTGGGGACTCTGGCAACCCACTGGAGAGACTGATTTAGGGAGCAAGACTTGCTGTTTCTTTGTAAGCAGAATAACTTTAAATAGCTAGATGCTCTGTGTTTTAATTAGATTTTCCTTTGGGAATAAAAGTGGTGAAGTGTTTCTGTGCTCCTACTACATTTAAATATTCTGTACTGTGCCCCAAGTCTGGTGAATCGTTTAGGCAGACATGTAGGTCAGGCACATGCTTCAATCCACCTAGTACATCATTCCTGCTCTGGGAAGTTTGGAACTGAACTTCCCACAGTCTGATTGAAGACAGTGATATGCTTTGAGCACAGACTTAAAATAAGCATGTGCTTAGGTATTCTCCTCATCACAAGTGGTCTCTTGCTCGCCCGCTGTATTCTGCAGAATCATTTTGTATAATCATTTTATATTAGCAGCACCCTTGAACATGGATTTTCTCTTCTTACCCTGCAAGGCCTCTTGCTGATAAGCCCTGTTGCTGTGAGCAGTTCAGGTGAGATGCAGTCACAGGCCTGGTATTTTGGAAGCATTGTGGATAGGCATGCATGTGTGAGTGATTAAATCAACCCATCGGGGTGTCATCTGGAGAGGAACAAATGCTGAGCTTGCTCTGCAGGCGGGGGGAGGATGAGATCCCCCTGTAGTTGTTGCTGAAAGCTTTTCCCCTCTGCAGATGTGCAGCTGCTGCAGCTCTCTGCCAAGAGGCGGCCGTGACTTTCCGAGCTGGGGAACGTGCACACATCTGTTTGCAGGGAGAGCAGCACAGGGCTCAGGGCTCCTGTCCCAGGGGATTGTGTTCTCGTGACAGATAGTGCTGACTGTCATGGAGGGAAATGGCAAATTTCATGGGACACTGAGAGGGCACTTCATAAATATGAGTTTGCTAGCCAGTGTCAGCTAAACACCACCTTTCTAAATTAAAAAGGAAAGAGCTCCCAGAGACTTTTCAGACTGTTGGAGATTTCTCTTTAAAAACATTAAGGCCCTGCAGAAGACGTGTGTTTTCTACATACAAAAATAAAACGTGTTTCAGCTGCAAAGCATGCTGTGATCCCAAAGGCTTCCCCTGTGAAGCCTTTTGGGTAAGAGTTGTGTCTTGGGTTTTCCAGAGCTCAGAGTGGCTTACTAGCAAAGGGAAATAAATGCCCCTTACTAAAACTGAGAAGGAAGTCTCTGCATCAGCACATGTAGCGCTTCAAAAATCGACATCTGGCCAAAACCAGACCCTGGGGCATCCTCCACAATCTACTGGTCCATGAGAGCTTTTTCCTTGAATTCAGAGAGCTTGGGATTAAGTAACTGAGAATCTGGTTTTCCCTGCCTTGACATGCTATGCTGCGTGTTCAGCAATCCCCAGTCAAATTCTATGAGACAATTTGTTACTCTAAAGAAATGTGTAAGATGTTGAGCTTTTTCCAGATGATGTCACAAGCCATGATCTATCTGGTTTTTGTTTCTCAGCTTTGTCAAACTCTGAGAGAAGCCTGAGAGGTTTCCTACTGGGAAAGCAACACATGGTAACTGTTTTTGCATCAGATTTCTGTCTCTGTCCCCTGAGATTACTGTGAGTGACTCCACGTAGAGGTTTTGCCATGGTGTCACCTCTCACATAACAGTGCTGTACTTGTGGTGGTGAAGGATTCTGACAGCTTTTGCTGCTTAGTCTGTGCTAAACCTTGCTCCATCAGCATCCTCTTGTTTGCACAGCAAGAAACTTTCCTTATAGAATGATTTTGCTTACTCAAATTCAGTGGGAAACCAAGAGTTTTCCCCTGTTAAATTCATAAATTTCTCCACTAGTCAAAGACAATTTTGGATATGTTTCAAGGAAAATTAGGATCACCTCTAAAAGGCACAAATTTCATAAAATATTGTCAGAATTTGATGAGGTGGTTTTTTGGTTGCTTGGGGTTTTTTAATAACTTGTTCTGATGTGTAATATATTGCTTCTGTTCCACTTGCTTAATGTTTGTTTGTATGGGGTAAAATAACTTTTCTCATCCAAAGCACTCTGGAAACTATCAGAAACAGAAACTTGGCATTTTAGAGCAGGGAAGGACTTCAGCTGACCAGCAACCACTGCAGAATACAAATTCTATCTTTTTCTGTCCTTCAAACCAGTGTTCCCAGATGTCTAACCCAGTCCCTCTTGATATTCTTATGAATTTCATATGGCAGCCTTTCCTTATAATTTTATAATTAATAATAATTTTATTATTATTACTATTATTTTATTATTAATAGAATAAACTAGACTAGACTGAGTTTTGAAGGGACCCACAGGGATCATCTTGCCAAGGTGCCTGACCACTTCGGGGCCAAAGTTAAACTATATTAATAAGGCCATTGACCGAATGCCTTTTACACACTGCAGACATGGAACACAGTCCACCCCTAGGAAATCTGTTCCAATGTCTGGCAGCCCTAGGAAATCTGTACCAATTTCTTCTTGGTAAAGAAATGCCTCCAAATGTCCAGTCTGAGCCTCCCCTGCTGCAGCTCTGAACCATTCCCATGTGTACTATACTGGGTAGCAGGGAGAAGGGCTGAGCATTTCCTCTGCATCTCCCCTCCTCAGGAGCTGTAGAGAGCAATAAGGGCTGTTTTATTTTTAGTTCAGGCTCCTAATCAAGATCTGCTTTCTGAAAAATCAAACCTGACCATTGAGTTTGTTTTCTCTCCTTCTCTCTCTCCTTCTCTCTCTCCTTCTCTCTCTCCTTCTCTCTCTCCTTCTCTCTCTCCTTCTCTCTCTCTTTCTCTCTCTCCTTCTCTCTCTCTTTCTCTCTCTCTTTCTCTCTCTCTTTCTCTCTCTCTTTCTCTCTCTCTTTCTCTCTCTCTTTCTCTCTCTCTTTCTCTCTCTCTTTCTCTCTCTCTTTCTCTCTCTCTTTCTCTCTCTCTTTCTCTCTCTCTTTCTCTCTCTCTCTTTGCCTAGGTAATCACCGACCCATTCTTTTTTCCTGGCACACCAACAGCAGATCAGCTGTTTTGCTGTCTCTGTTGTCACTTTTTTTTTAACATGTAAACAGTGTATTATTTTAACATGTAACAGGTATTTTTAATGTAGGAGATTTTGGTATGATTTGCTGTGAAATCCTTGAATGCAGAATTAAGCAGAACAATGTATAATGCACCTTTTGTGAAGCAGAGCCAGCATGACTTGGTGATGCAGCGATGAAGCGCAGTGAGAGGTGTGGATGAGGTTGCCCAGGAGAACAAGGTGGTGGCACCGTCATCGCTCCATTAACTTAAGCTGAGCAATGACCTCAAAGTGAGGTCAGGAGTTTTTTTATGCTTTAGAAGAAATTTTGTGGTATTGGTTTTTCAGTTTCATGATTGAATAAAAGAAAATTATAACTCACTACTTGGAGAAAGGTGGCAGGGTAGCCCCATCTATTTTCTTCCCTCCTTTTTTCCCTCCAATAAAATAAATAGGAAGGAGAGAAAGCCTAAATAGTATTTCTGCTCCTTGTAAAGGGAGGGATTAACACACACCCCCTCAATTTAGCTAAATTTTGGTAAGAAATGTCATTTCACAGTAAAGAACCTGACTCTTGTAAGCTTCCTTCAGATTACCTCAGATGTTTTCTTGAAAGTTTCTCTCTGTTAAGTTTGGGGTTTTTTGGGGGCATACTGAATTTAGATCAAACTTGGCAAAAATTATTTGAGTTAGTCATAAACCAACTAAATAAGTAATTTACTCATCCAGCAGCACTTAAATCTGTTTGTGATTCATGCAAATTGAATTGCTGAGACCATGCAGCTGCATTTCAAGTATGTGAGTGCATCTTGACCAGATAAGTTATTTTCTGGAGCATTTCTGGCCAGGTAAGAGAAACAGGCACTTTTACCCTGTGGTTCAGAGTTTGTGAGATGCTATTTCAGGAGGAGAGAGTACTTTTAGGGCACAAATCGCCTCTTGGGAGTATTCTTAGTTTTATATGATAATTATATTTGCAAACACTGTGCATCTCTAATATTCTTTTTGCTTGGGAAGGCATATAAGCAAAGCTAACTTCTTGCTAAGCTATTTTCAGGGCTGAAATTTCTCCTGTGTCATACTTATCATTTTAACATTAATGCAGTGAACCCACTTAAGAGATTTTTATTAAGTAGATGCTATGCAGTCTGAACATTTGAGTTATTACATGCTGAAGAGATGGGAAGAAGAATGCCTACTTGAATGCCAAACATTTTTCTTACCAACCAAGAAGTAAATCAGATATAGCATTACTTAAGTTCTTCTTGTTCCTCTTCTAATAGAATAAAATGTTTGGGGAATTTCTCCCAAAAAGATCAAGTTTAGATTTAGTTTCCAGTTATGTCTGTAGACATTCTCTTTCAGTTAAGAAACACAGTTGTTATCAAATATCCATTGTATTCAACTGCAGATAACTGAGGCAGCATTGGGCAGCTTCAACCTTTGTATAAAGAACGTGGTTCTGGTGAAGAATATCTAAAAAATATAATCCAGAAGAGGGGAGATTTAGATTACATGTTAGGTGGAAATTCCTTATTGTGAGGCTGGTGAGGCACTGCAAGAGGATGCCCTGCCCCTGGATGTTGGGGATGCCCCATCCCTGGAAGTGTTAAAGGCCAGGCTGGATGGGGCTTTAAGCAGCCTGATCTAGTGAATGTTGTCCCTGTCCATGGCTGGGGGTTTGGAACCAAATGATCCTAAAGGTTCCTTCCTACCCAAAGCCTTCTGTGATCTAACTGGCCTGTTCATAGAGTGTTTAATCTATGGAAAATGTGCATTTGCTGCAATGGCCATCTTCTACAGAGGGAAAAAACCCAATTACAGACAGACCTCTTTCCTGAGCCAGATCTCCAAAGCTGAGCATGTAAAGCTGTTGCTTTTGGGACAGTGGGGATGGGAATTTCACAGAGGAGCTTGCAAATCATCAGGGTGTTATACCAGGTGGGTCACTCTAGTGCTGGCCCTTTACTGTAGGAGACCTCATCTCTTGCCCTGCAGGAAACCTTTCTATTCTTTAAACATCACATGAGAACCTGTAAGCGTTGTCCCATCCCATCCAAAGAGGTTTTATGGACTTGAGCAGAGGGGGGCTGTGCTTGTGTTTCTGTAGGTACCCCTGTGCTGGGGCTGAGCAGAAATGAGGTGAATGTGGAGGGTGAAATGGAAGCCACACCACAATCACTGCAGTCACCTTCAGTGCAGCTGGGATTTCCCCTTGCATTGGACTGGAAATGGCATCTTTATGAGCATTTAAGATGAAAGGGGATGATGTTTATTGAATAGCTCAGGGGGCAGGGCTTCTGCAAAGGGTTTAACTCCAGAATATTCCTACTTTGATATTTTGTTCTGAGTCCTGTAAAACGTTCCCTTGTGAAACGCAGTCAGTGCTTTGTAGTAGTGAGTTTTTCCTGTGCACAGTAAACAGTATCAGGGCCCAGTCCAGCACAACATCCAAACATCTTGGGTGGAGTATGCCCTGGTGGTTACCCTGGAATACAAAACTTGGATGCACATTCTCTGGGTTGGAAGCTTATGTACAAATAGCTCTGCTTCAGCTGTGAGATAAGGACTGATGGAGACAACTGTACACGGGTGCTCTGCTTTTGCTCCATTATCCAGCAGTGAGATGTATGTGAAAGAAAGTAAACAATGGAAATTAAAGTCCTTTATGTGTGTATTGGCTTTAGCACATCCCTTGGAAGAGAGTAGTGAACAATATGTGCCTGCTTGATAACTCTCCAGTCTCTAGGATTTCTGCTGCAAGAAGCCCAAAGGAACACTTCAGCAAAGGAAAAAAACAAATCTCCCAAATAAATGCTTTCAGTATTTCTCACTTTTCTTTAGTAGTTGATTGGTTGGTTAGTGTTTGATTTAGTTATGAAATAACTTTAAGCTTTTCAAAAAATTGTACCCTGATCTCTGAAAGTGGAATGAACCTGGGAAGAAAATATTTTCCTTTTCTAATAGTGAAAATTTACAGCACTCATTGGTGGCAGCATTATTGGTGGATTCATGGCTTCCATGGAGCTGTTGAAGTTTGTTAGGCACTGCAGAATGACAAGGGACAAAAGACAGTAGATATGTGTTGGGGATAGCATAATTATATATCTTGTTTTGGCAGCTATTTTTTACTGCTTCCTTGCTGAGCAGTTGCAGAAAGGCAAAAAAGTATCACTTGGGGAGGAAAATGTCTAGTAATAATCTTTTGAAAGATACTTTTTGTTGCTATTTTCCACAGAGAAAATGAGAGTGGTTACTCGCTTTTACAGTAATTGATGATCTGTTATCATAGGATAATCCAGATTTGGGATTACAGAGGGCTCTCTCCAGCCTCCTTCTCAAACAGGTTCAGGTCTGAGCTCTGTTTGCTCAGGGCTTTGGTTGGGTCTTGAAAACCTCCAGTAATGGAGACAGCAGGGCTGCTCCAGAGCTCTGTTTTCCTCATGGTAAAAAGAGCTCCTTTATCCCCATAGTCAAAAAAAAGACTTTTCCTTATATCAAGTCTCTATGTTCCCTCTCATCTTGTCTCTCATCCCACCAAGAGAAAAACAGCCAAGGAATTTGCTTCAGGTCACACTGTGCTACACAATGGTTTTGTCTTTATGAGAAAAAAATTATTAAAAAGTCACAACAGAATGTGGAAACCTGTGTCACACCTCTGAAAGGGACAGGGCACACAGGTGTCTGTTCAGATCTGACCTGGACATGCTTAGGTTTACAGCATCACTGTGTCAGTCTGTCCTCCAAGCTGCCAGATGTGAAGAAGCTCTTTAGACATATGTAGAGTAATTATTTCTTCTGGAAGTTCCCTTTTTAGGGCTGTGATCTCTTATCTGAGACATCTCCCACATTTTCCTGGGAAAAATCAAGAGCACATTTCTGTGCACCTTGGTGCACCTACACAAGCTCTGCCAGCTCTGTGGAGCTGGATCTGGCGCGTGGAGAGCAGCAGAGCTTGCGTAGGTGAACGAAGGTGCAGAGAAATGTGCTCTTGATTTTCCCAGCCATACCTAGACCTGTCTCCTGTTGCAGTCAGCAGAAGAGGAATGTGTGCTTACAATTCTTTGAAAATGTTAGCTGCTTCTACAGTCACGGAATCATTTGGATTGGCAGAGACCTCCAAGATCATGGAGTCCAACCATTAACCTAAAGCAGCCAAGTTGGCCACCACACCATGTCCCTAAGAGCCACATGAATACAATGTGGAGCTAATTCAGTCAAAGCTGGGACTTATTTGGGAGTTAAAATAAGGAGATGGAATTGCAAGTGTAAGTGCGAGCCTAGTAGGGATGTTTGTTAAAAAAAAAATTTGATCCTCGGTTGTGAAAATGGGTCTTAAACTTCAAAGTCATGTAGTCACTTTTGAAAATGTTACCCTTCTCTGTTTTATTTCTTTCTTTCCCTGGGGCTTTTCTACCACATAAAGTGGCAGAAGAATGTGCCACCAAGCCATCATGATATTTTTCCAGCATTTTTGCCTGGCAGTACCAGGAGACCAGATCTTTCCCCCATTCTCTCACAAAGCTTTATGATCAGAGGCTGTACTGGAGCCCCTGGGGCAGAATGTAGGGATGGTTATGGATGGTTACCTGCAGCACACTCCTCCTTATGCTCTGCCCTTTGCTGGGCTTCTGCTGGGGCTGGGGAGCCTTGGAAGAGCCAAGGGCCATTCCTTGCGTTGTTTTGTGCTCAGGTTGCCAAATTCCTGGTTATGGAGAGGGTGTGGGTGGACAAGCAGCACAGTGATGTGGGTTGATTTCTCTCTGTGTCACTGTCCTGTCCGGGTGCCCATGCTGGGAACCCTTGTGCTGCTTTCCATCACCCTCCAAACCCCTGCTGTGCCCACTATCACCCTGTCAGGGAGGAGGTACCACACCACCTGTGGAAGGGTGGAGGAGGAAGAGCGATTTTTCCCTAGGATTTGGGGGTTTGGTAGGGCTTTTTTCCCTGCTTTTATTGGCCCTGAGTGCAGTGACCGCTTAACCACAGGGAACGGGCTGGCTCCCTCCCCCACGCTTCCTCTCCCTGGCAAAGCAAAGTCACTCAGGTTTCCTCCCAGCTCTCAGCTCCATTCCCCTCCATACAAAAGGAAAGGAAAAACTGCTCCCTGCACGGGCAGATGGCCGACTGTTTCCTGGCAGCTCCGCTCACTGTCCTTTTTCCCATTGTCCCGACACAAACACACGCACGCACACACCCACCGAGAGCGGCTTTCCTTCTGGAAAAATAAATAAATGCAAGCTCTCTTTGCAGAGGTTTATTCCTCCTTGGAGCTGTGTGCTGGCCAAATCTTGGGCAGCTCCCGTGCTGCCTGGCCCTGCTGTCTGCCAGGGGATGATGTGCTGTGCCGAGGTTGGAAGGGTTCCATACAGAATAAGGTCTGCCATAAACAGGTTCTGCCTTAGTGATGGCCAAGATATGTGGGAGAGTGAGGGTGGGAGCAAAGAGGAGCTTGGAGGAGACAGAGGGAAGCAGGGTCTGCTGAACCCAAAAGCAATCTGTTGGTGACTCTTTGCTTGAGCTCAGAAGGTGATGCTTGATAGGGACAGGCTGTCGTGGGAGGTCATGGACTTGGGGTGGGTACGGGAAGGTCTCATGGAGCATGCAGATGGTGCCCCAAGGTTGTGGTGATGGACGCTTCAGGAAGCTGTGTGCTAAATCCACATCAGGAGGGACGAGTCAGCATCCTGCAGGGTGAAGGCCACCGAAGGAGAGATTTGCTGAGGCTCCATTTGTCTCCCTGATGATAACTTATTTTGGAAGAAGTTGAGGTTCTTCTTTTTAATGCTCTCATTTCCTTTCTGAATGTGAGACAATTTGTCTTCCTGCCAGGAAACTCTTTGCAGAGTTGCTCCTCGAAGGGACCTCTTTAGGTCCCATTTATGTTAGAATAGCAGAGATTATCTCACCACATCAAAAATGAATTCCAGTGTGGTTCATGAGCTGAACACTATTTTTTAGTGACAGGTTATTTCCTATGCTGTCAAATGTTTGGGTTTCTTATAAGCATAATAACCCTGAATTCTTTCCAATTCTTTTATTTACTGGTGTAGTAGGACTAGTATGTTTGTAACACAGCACTCCAATCAAAGGAGGGAAAAGCACCTACATCACCTAGCTGCACTGGTAGAAATGAGTATTTGGCAATTTCTCCTTGACTTTGTTCCAGTTCCACTGCATCTGGTGGAATCCTGTCTGCCTCTGTGGCTGATAGATGATTCTGCTGGCAGATGTGTGCTTGTGTGAATCTAGTCCATATTTCTTTTGTTTTATTATGTATTGACCAGAGTCATCTTCTCTGTGGGTACTTTCAAAGCCAAACAAACCAGGTATTGGTCACCATCTCCACTGATGTAATCTGCAGGCAAGGACACACCACCAGTGTCTTCTTCAGCCCTGACTTCAAGTAACTGAATTTTCGTTTATTAGGCTGCAAAGCAAAAGCAAATATTATCACCCTTCAAAGGGGATGAGGAGCCCCACTGTGTACACACAAATGCTCACACAAGACCTTAAACACAGAGAGATGATCTAGTAATGCCAGGTGCTGTCCCAGAAGGGGTGTCCTCTACTCCTGCCCTCACTTCCCAGGGTCTTGGTTTCCACATCTGGAATTACAGGCTTTTTTCAACCTTTTTTTTATTACTTCCTTGTAGAAAGCATAGCATTAAGCATTGCAATCATTTTAGCAGCCAGGTTGGAAAATACTGAATCATTCTCTTCCTTTCCATGTGAATTTTTTCTTACTATTTGTTAACCTACCTGCAGGAGTTAAGACTCATCATGTCTCTAAGCAGTCATACAAACCATCCTTGCCACCAGGATGAAAAGCAGTATTTACCTTCTATGCATGCAGGACTAAATCTGTGACTGGGGGCAGTGAGTTAGAAAAAGAGTGTTTCTGGGTTTTTTGACAGGGTCGTGAAACATCCCACCACTAACCCTGAAAATGCTGTGTTTTTCAGCTGAGGGTGTGTCTGCCTGAAGGAAACTGAAGAAATGTTGAATACCCTTTGAGTTTTGTTTTTTCTGTCTGTTATGTGTTTAGAGGGAGGAACAAAGAGAAAATAAAACAATGGGCTATGTGGGACAAGTTTAATAATAGTGGGTGCAACGAGCCCCACCTTTAACAGAAGACAATTCATATTGTGAGACCCTGTTTTTGATTACTGTCTTCAGGTCAAGATTTTATTTTTGTTTCAGTCTGCACTTTTCCATGCTGAGCATTGCCTCTAGCTGAATCACTTTTGAAAGCCTTCAGTCAAAATGGTTCAGCTGTTTTAGCATGGAGCCTGGGGAGAAAATTGTTGCTGCTTCCTCCCTGTTTGAAAAGAAAATCAGACTTTTCTTTTGTGAAAACTTATCTTCTGCTTTGAAACAGAAGTGCTGTTTGGATCAGGAATTTGTCCTTTCCCATTCCTGAATCATCTCTACCCTAACTTTCCAGGGCTCTGTGGGAAGACAGTTTCAGCTGGCACATGGTCAGCAGAGGTTTTTAGAGCTACCTTGTTACCAGATATGCTGTCCTTCCAGCTCCTGGTGTCAGGCAGGTGATGCTGGTGATACCCCTGTGGAGCTTGACCTACAGCTTTCAGCAAATGGTTGGTGGAGGGAAGTAATGGACAAGAGGTGAGAGTTGTTTCTAAGGGTCCATCTGCTTTTCTACAGAATAAGGATAGTCTCAGGATGAAGCTGAGACCTGGGGTAACCCCCTGATACTGCCCACAGCAGGTCCTGCTGGCTCCCTCTTCTCATTGCTGAGGATTAACTTCTTTACAAGCAGAATCTTCTTGTCAGCCCTGGCAAGGGGGATTGGAATTCAATGATTTTCAAGGCCCCTTCCAGCCCAAATAATTCTGTGGTTCCTTCCATGTGTTTCAGTGCTCATTAGGTTTTCCCAGACAGGTGACTGATGTTGCTATCTGAGCAGAAAATGGTTGTGCTTCCTCCCCTTTTATTTCTTTCCTGGTTTAGGGAGCTGAACCAGGCAGCTTGTGAGCCCATCCTAGCTTGAAAAGGTTTTACAAGCATGGGAGGTGATACAAAGCAAAAGTAGGAAGGGAGGAAAAAAGTAGGCACACCCTTAGTCAATGGCAGCCATCAGATGTGATCAGGCATGTCTTTTACCAAGGGCAGGGATGGGACCACCTTGCTGGCAGCCAAGGGAGGAGCAGGGCAGGCCATGAACCATGGTAATCCTTTCAGTCAGGTTAGAGACACATGAGCAGGCAGAGTTTGTTCTGTGTGCTGAGAGAGAGAGAAGGTCAGTAGACCGAATTAGATCATAAAATTAAAGACATGTCCTAGCACCCAGCACAGCTTTGCTGGACACAGCCAGTTCCTGAATTCCTGGCACTGCAGCCTTGTTCCCCTGACGTGGGGTGTTGCACAAAGGCAGAGGTTGTGGTACGTCCATTTCACTTGGGGTTTTTGGAAATACAGTTTGTTTTGACACATGGGATTCTCCTGACCCCCTTGTAAGCCCTGTGGTGTAAGATATGATAGATCAAAGGGAAAACTTAGAATGGAGTGGGGTGAGGGCAGTAGGAGGCTGTGTGGGATCTGGCTCTAAAAGATACTGTAGGAGCATGTCACTTCCCAGTCCTTGGTCCTTTATCAATATGTTTTGCATAAGTTTATTCTGCTTTTTTCTCTTTAACAAGTGACTTGGCCCTGATTATCTAGAATTATCTACAATCAGGATCCCATTACGAGTGTGATGAACTGAGCAATCCTGCTGGTGGTGTCCTCCATCTTCACGAGATTCACGTGGCCAGGACAATCAGTGTCTGCAAAGAGGTCACCTTGCCCCAAGCTGACTGTGCCCAGCACAGGATGGCAGAGTAGCTGAGGTGGGAAGGCACCTCTGGAGGTGGCAAGTACAGCCCCATGCTACAAGTGTGGTCATGTAGAGCAGCTTGTTTGGGACATTGTCCAGTTGGGTACTGGGTATCTCCAAGGACAGAGCCTCCACCATCTCTCTGGTCTCGGTCACCCTCTTGGTAAAAAGGTTTTTCTCCATGAGTAAGCTGATTGATCCTTTCTAAGAAGCCCTGCTGCTGTGGAGGTGGCCCATCTGCAGGACTGACCAGGAGAGGAAAGAAGAGGACTTTGTGTAAGTTGTCTGAGGAGAAGCTGTTCAGGCTGTCAGCTAGGGAAGGCTCATGGCACGTGTTGTGGAGCTCAAGTTTGAGGAAACCTGTGCCTTCCTGCTGGGCTGGTGCTAGGCACCTCCAGTCAGGGACTTCTCTACTGTAGCACCTTGTTTCACCAAGAGAGCCTCTCCTGGTGCCCATCTCAGCTCTGGCTGCATCCCTGCTTGGCTGTGTCCTCCCTGCTGAGCAGGGGCTCCCTCCCTGAGGTGACACTCTGCCAGTGGCCTCAGGAAGGCAGCGTGCTCATGCTGGGGACGTGGACACTGCTTGGTGCTGGGGCTGTGTGTGTGTGAGCACAGGCACGCATCCTCATGCCTGCTGCTTCCCCCAAAGGAAAACAGGCTCCAAACAGAGCAAGGGCTGGGGGAGGGAGCCTTGAAGGCTTTAACTGTTGGTTTCCCCTTACTCATGTTTTTCCTGTTAGTGTTTTGTCTTCTTGGCATCCTTCCTGTTCTTTATATGTGTATATATGTTATATATTGTTGCCTCCTTGTTGCTGTCTTTATGCTGCACCCTTTGTTGTGTAAAGCACCGGAGCAGGGAGATGTGACTTGTAGGCTTTGGCTGCTCAGAGTTACCCAGGTTTTGGTAAAAGAAAAACATGTCTGTTTTTCTTCATGGAGGAGAGGTGGACCAGCTGCAGGTTGTTCCTGTTGCTGTGAAGCCTTGCTGTTCATATGCACCAGCATATGTGCTGTTCATGTGCATCAGCAGCATATGTGGACATGGATGAAATTTTTGGGAGGTGCAGAGTAAACAGAGCAGAGGAAACCATGAGATACGGCCTCCAGCAGGCAGCAAGGGTAATACCCAAAACCACAAACAAATCTGCAAAGAAGGGAGGCCTGGGAGGTTTGCTGACCTCAGAGACAAGACCGCAGGCTCCCCGTGTGTGACCTGTGTGCTGGCTGTGTGCATTTCCAGTAACATGGACTGCAGGGCCTTTGCGCTCCCCTGGCTTTTGTCATCGTCTGGTGGCTGCACCAACTGCAGTGGGCAAAGCTGGTGTCTTCCTCTCCCTGGAGGTGTTCTTCTGGAAGCCTTCTCTGCCCTCTGAGGGTGGGAGTGTGCCTCTCTTTTATCCACTGGTTGCTCTGGAAACATCACATAGTATCCCGTGCCCTGAACCAGATGTGCGCACTCCAAGAGCGTTTGGATCGGAAGTGGGGAAGAGGGCACTAGGGAAGGGGGGCGGGAGGAAAACTTAAATTAGAAGAAAGCCAAACAGCTATTGCTGGAGACAGATGATTACAGCTCATGTCAAGGCTGTTTCCTGCATGCCAATGATAGATCAGTAAACAAACGCCTCTCTGCGAACACAAAGCAGGCAGGAACTCTGTTTGGAAGAGAGAGGTCGGGGTAGGTCTCCCTTCCCTTGGTAGCAGGAAGCCCCTATCACATGGCCCTGGGAATTGTGAGGCCGGGTGCATGTGGGAGATATGCAGAGAGGCTTCTGCTGGGAGACTTCACATCCTTCCCAGGGCCCAGCCAACAGGTTTCAGAGTTCCCTCCCCTCCTTTCCTCCCGCCTCCTCCCCTGTCCTTCCTTTCCCAGTTTAATTTTGAAACACTATCAGACGACTGCTTTGTTCCCCCAAACAATGGCAGGGAATGAATTGCGGTGGCAAGGTTCTCCAAATGGGGCTCAGTACCTTCTCTCCCGTTTCATGGCCTTGATGTCCTGCTCCAGGATGTAGTGCCAGGTGCAGTGGCCTCAGGCTCTGGTTCTGCGGGGCTGTGCCTCCCATTGCTGGTAGAAAGTTCTTGTGTGGGTTTTAGAGAAAGCAGCCACCTGCCAAGAAGTACCAGCTTGATGGGTGTGTGTTTGTCCTCCTGGGGTCTCCTGCTAACAGAACTCAGCCCTGCTTGTTTCTTCTAGGCAGTTTGTAGGGTCACATTGCTCGTGAGGCAGGAAAGCAAAGCATTTCAGATAACACTTCTCAGCCTCTGGCAGGTCTCCCTTCCCCAGCCTTGCACAAGCTCTTTTGTGCTCTCTCCCCTCTGCCCTCCTGCACACACAACTTCATTACCTCCCTTGTAGCAGACTGGGTTTGTGTTGGGCCTCTTCTATGTGCTGCTTTGTCAGAAACTCTCAGTGAGCTGTAGCAGGTCACAGAGGTGTTCAAAGGGCCTGAGCCAGCACACAGGGTAGGGTGTAGTTGATTGTAGGAGAGATGTGGGCAGTCAGGAAGGACAAGAGTTCCCTTTGCCCTTACAATGAACTGTCATGTTGGCTCTGGGTGTCCTGTGGAGCCAAAACTTGGAAAACAAAAGTAGATATTCTCTGTCTGCTGGAGGCAGTTTTCCATCATTGCCATCACAATTCCTCTGCTCGGGTGTTGGCAATGCCTGTGGGTCAGGCCTGTGAGTTATTTCTAGTGATCTTATTATAGGAAGAGATGGTCATATAACCTCTGAAGCTCATCTGGGCGTGTATTTGGCCCTAGAAAATTATTTGATTGTTGGACTTATTGAGAGGTACCATATTAATTTCTGCTGTTTTATTCCAGAGGTCATTCTTTTTCCTCTCATTGTCTTCTAATGTGTTTGGATGAATATTTACTCTTTTGAGCAGAACCAGCTAACATGCTGCAGTGATCCTCTAGGTGATGCTGAGGGCACCATGTGTGCCCTGCTGCTCAGAGGGAAGGCACTGCTGCCTGTGGATCTCTTAGGGATGACTTCACTCCCTAAGCAGTGTGTGTTGTCAGTGAGGGTGTCAGTAGGTATCTGGCTATTGTCACAGCTTTGGAAGCTCCTGGACCACCCTTTAATCTGCCTAGTATGGGTGTGTTGCTTTGGTTACTCCAGCCACACTTGTGCCTAGAAGGGACAGACCTTGGTTCCAAGTCATGCTCATCTGCTGCTGGCAGTGGTGCTCCTTTCCCGTGAGACTCTTGCAGCACTCAGCTGCTGCTTTGTGGCTCACTTCTGCAAATCAGGGCTCATGGAGTCTGTCCCATCCACCACAGAAGAAGAAACAAGTGCACCTCTTAATCTGTATGATCTGCTTTTGGCCTGTCCCACAGGAGGCCTGCCAGGGAGCTGACTGTGCTGAGCATCAGCACACATCTGCTGGTACCCAGATGTTCCTTTTCAAACAGGGCTTGTTCTTGGGCTGCTGGAAAAGGCTGAGAGATGGAGTTTCCTGATGGGGAAACTGGGTGATCTCATGAAGACAGAGAGTGCATCCCCAGTGAACATTTGATGTTTCAGCAGAGCCACAGGGATTGTGTGTGAGGACACAAGAAATGTATTTCTCACCACTAAAGGCGGTGACGAGGAGCTGCAAGGCACCAAGTGAGTGCTGAGTGAAGAGACTGTCCCTGCTCTAGGGATGTTGTAAACCAAGTGCAGAGCAGACTGTGTTGCAGCTTTGCAGGAATCTGCTTTGGCTGCCTGGGTGAGTCATTCTTTGGCCAAGGCCACGAGTATGGTTAGTTTTTCATTATTTTCAATCTATAACAGTTAACGGATGGATGAATAGATTTTGGTCCTTGGGCTGGTAAATTTTCTTGACAGTGTTGTGAAGCTGGTCTGTGTCTAGAAGTGAAGTGGGTGCTTGTTCCAGTTACTAATGAGGGAGAGAAGCCAAGGGGGTTTATTGTCTGGGAACAGAGAGTCTGCTAAATGGTTAGCAATGAGCTGCCCCGAGTGTGTACACATTGAGTTGACCCAGAGTTCACTCCTCGCCTCAGGAACATTGCCAGTATGGAATAAAAGGAGGGAGAGAAAACTGTGAACAAACAAAACCAATTTCCCCCGCCCCCCTTTTTCCTTTCTCTGCCCAAAAACTTGAACAGTGGAAACGAGAGATCCTTTTGTTCTTTCCTGTTTCTGGTGTGGTGGGCTATATGTTTTTTTAATGACAAGAGGCATTTGGTCTTGTCAAATGCCAGGCATGGCAGGGCAGCCTCTGGCAGAGCAGCCAGTGAAGATACCTGAGAGACTTTTCCAAGTATTGCCTACAAGATGGTGAGCCTGTTGTCATTGCAATGCTTTAGAGCAGGCTGACCACCCTGATAAGTGAGCAGAGATGGTGCTGCAGAGTAACTGAGTAATTCTTCCATTTTCTATTTATCAAAAAGAGCATTGCAGCACAATAAAATGGAGATGGAGTCTGTTGCATTGGCTGGGTAGCAGTGGCACTCAAAGAGAGACAGTCATTTCAAGAGTGCTGGAAATCATGAGGCAAAGAGAATGACTCATTTTTGTGAATGATTTATCTTATCCCCACAAGGAGTTGTCCTCTGAAATGAGATCAGTAGCTGGCTAACATGGCCCACCAGAGAGAAGACCAGTGGCTGCAGTGCAGTGTCTCTTCAGGCTAAAATGTTTTCCCGAGTTTTTCTTTAGGCTAAATGTTTATCCCAAGCTTCAAATGTTGTGACAGGGTTGTATGTTCAGCAGCCACTTCAGACTTGTGGCCTTAACACAGGTTGTTATAAAATTGGTTTTGGCTTAGTCTTCTGCAAGGGGAAAAAAAACTAAATCTGATGAGATTTTGACAGCAATAAAAGCCTTCTTGAAATGTTCTCCATATTTAATTCAAGGTGCAGCAATTGATGCTGAGTCAAAGACAATTTTTGCCCTCAAAAACTGTCAGCTCCTCACTGGGCTTCTGAGGGCTGTTGCTGTCACCCCTCTTCCCATTTAGCAGGGATGGGGAGGAAGCCTGGGCTGTCCTCAGACAGCTGTCATGTCTTGCTGCAGCTCCTCTCCTGGATTTCAAGGAGAAATGTGTGTGTCTGTGTGTGGAGAAGGAAAAGAGAAGGATGCTGAGCAGAGAGCAATGCTTCTTCCTTGTGTCTGTCTGCAGGTGACCTGCTGCCCTGCTGTGTGCTGACATGATGACAGCAAGCAAGGCGGCCGATGTGAGCAGCACGTCTGGGGGTGCTCTCTGCAAGTCTGGTGAGAGGTGAGAGCTTTCCATGTTCCACTGTGCTTTGCTTGTCTTTATTGTCCCCAACACAAAGGAAACCAAAGGAAGGAAACCTTCTGTCCTCTCTGCTCCCACATTAAAACACACCCCATAGGTCCCATCTTGTGATTCTGTGTGTTAAATCATCCAGTCAGACTTCTAGTGTTCCAGACTCACAGTGCTGGAAAAGGTCTGCCCCAAGGCAAGACCACTTGTGCTGATGATATCTCTGCCAATGTTTGCCCGGCCTGCACTGGAAGTCTCTAAGCCTGGAGACTCCTCAGAGTCCCCCCCCCATTGCAGGATCCCTTCTGCTCTGAGGTCCAACCACCATGGCACTGTGATGCCTGAGCTGGGAAAGCTGGTGGTGCTCACAGCACCAGCTCTTAACCAGAGCAGTGTCACTGCCCAGCCAGGAGTGAAGTATCTGTGAGGCTGAGGAAGAGCAGGTGTGTCTCAGTCCTGTTTCCTCTCCAAAACCTGTCCCAGACCCAGTTTGCACCACAATTGAGTCTGCAATGGCTGCCAGCACTGCTTAGCTGCAGGACAAAGCTCCAGGCCTGACAGCACACACGGTATCCCCAGGGATGCTTCTACAAGGCTGCTAAGTTCTGAAAGAGGCACAATTGAGCCATTTAAGTTAATGGGACAATTTCCCAAGTTGAATCTTAATGTTGGGATTGTGATTAAATGGGACTAATTATATGGGTTTGCATCCCAGTAATTATCTTTTGTTGCCTTGGTGCTCTTTCCCAAGCCCAGGCAAACCTCAAAGACATAGTCAAGTTTTTCAGTTCAGAAACATTTTGTGTTGGAATAACTGCTTGTTCGGCAGGATATTGACAAAATATCACAGCATTGATACTGCGGTATCACACACTTGGAAATCTCTAGACTAAGTATATTTGGAATTTTTGTTGCACTTTGGCCCCAAACAGTGAAGATGTTTAATCTGAGAATGTTGAATGGTTTCTGGGTGCTGTGGGAGTGTACCTGAGTGCATGTGGGGGCTAAGTGCATGTGTGGACTGGGATGGTGGAGCCCATACAAATGGAATAATAAAAGTGCAATCTTTGGGCATCAATATGCTTTTGGGGAATATTAGGATGGACTGAGAGAGATCCTCTGAGCAGGCACTGCAGGAATGCCAGCTGTACCATATGCTTTCTCCTCTGTGTAACAGCAGTAATTTTGCTGTTGTTTGCAGGTGGTCCATTTTGCATTTGTTTGCTTAATGCCTGATGATGTCCAAAGCTCTGCTGCACTTCTGCACGCACACACACACACACACACACACACATTGGTGAAGCTCTCATTGGTATCAGCATGTCTGATGTTCAAAAAATACCTCTCTAACCTGCGGCTTACTTCTTCCACAGAGGAAGGCTCCGTTTCCAACCTCATCTTGGTTTTAACGAGAGAAGGGCAGCATGTTCTGGCTAGAAGGACCTTTCCCTGAGCATCTTCCCCTTTAGGCCCATGTCAAGTGCTTGGTTTGAGCATCCTCTGCCATCACCTTTATGAGTAAAGCTTGAGGAGCTGATGAACTAAATCAAGGATGAGCAATGGCAGTGAATATTTCTTTCCTTTTTGCCTTTGATATGCAGGATCAAGCTTGCAGATAAAAACAATACAGCAGCTGTGAAGGAATTAGAAAAACCTTTGTGTGGATTTTTGAGTGAGAAATGTTCTGAAGGTTCCTCTGTTGCCCTGGGTTCAACACCTGAAGCTGAACCAGTTTTTTCTGTGGTGAAGAACCCACTGGGAGCCTTGGAGAACTTGATGCTGGATCCAAGGCTCGACTGCTTTCAGCAGAACATGCTTAGTCCTAAAATGATCATCAGTGACCCATCTGTGGATCTGAATGTCAAAGAAAACAATAAAATCATCAGGAGACAGATAGGAGGCACTCAGAATACACGGTCACCTGGAAAAATTGGCTTGAGGAATAAGTCCTTCAGCATCAAGGACAAAATTTCAGAATGGGAAGGGAAAAAGGAAACGCAGTCTGCTCCTCGCAGGGAGGAGGAGGCAGGAGTTAAAGAGGAGCCCAAGATGCCTTGTGTAACTGAGAAGATGAGTGGGGAACCACTGGTGACAAGGAAAACAGAGACCAAGAGACTTATGAGCTGGGAACTGGAGTGCAAAGGGGCAGGCAAAGAGAATGAGCGGAAAGCAGGAGCTCAGAAAGGCACAGGGCAGGCAGCAGAGCAAAAAGGGGAAGCGCAGAAGGATGAGGAAATGGAGTTCAGCCCTGGAAAATGCAAGGAAGTGAAAGGTGGGAAGTGGGAGGTCCAGAAGGAGAATGTTTCAGTGCTTAGTCAGGTCAAGAAGCTAGAGAAGGCTTTGAAAGATGGCTCAGCAGAGCTGCAGCCACAGCTGCCTGGTACTTACTATTCCCCACAGTGCTTGCAGGAGAAGGCAGCACAAGGACACGCTGCTCCTGAGGGCCATGAGGGTGTGTGTGGGGCTGAGCTCAACAAAAGGCATCTTGGTGTGGACTCTGACATCAGTGAGCCGATTTTTGGGACTCTAGAAGAGATAAGAACTTCTCATGTGAAATCCAAGCACTGCACGGTGGAGAATGTGTACACAGAGCCAGGGGTGCCAGAGAAGAAGCCCTTCATCAACCCACTGCCCAAGCCTCGGCGGACTTTCAAACATGAGGGGGAAGAGGACTGGGTGCCAGCAGTTAGGAATAAAAGAAACTTACCCCCTCTGCCATCCATTCCTCCCCCTCCTCTGCCTTCCTCTCCTCCCCCATCAGCTGTCAGCAGGAGGCTCTGGAGCGGGAAGCACAAGAACAATGCTGACCACAGGTACTGGGGATGTGTTTCGTGGAGGTGTTGGTCTTCATGGGGGAGTCCCACCTTCCCATCTTTCTCTGAGAGAGACAAACCTTCCCTTTTTGCTCAGAATCTCCAGCATAATCAGCACTCAGTCATGTCTCTGAGAATGTATGAGTGGCCAGCACTGCTCCACAGGGTAACTGTGGAGAGATAAGTTATGGCAGATTTAAGGTCACTGTATTACATGGCTTAACCTTCAAGCCTAAAATTGAGGGATTTGGGGTTTTGTTTTGGTTTTCGTAGGAGAAACTCTGCTTAATTACACAATGACCACAGCTGGTCTGGAACAGTGTTTGGAATGATAATCTCTAGTCTCTAGTGCAGCATTTTCACTGTCCATAGTAAACCTCAGTGAATCTGACGTGTGTATATTCTTCTGGAGTGCTTGTTTGCCTTTTTTCCCCTCCTACATGATTGTCACACATTTTTGGGGTGGAGAACATAAAGTACACAGCTTTTCTAATGCCCTCTGGATAAATTGTCACTTAAAAGTTCCTGGCTCACTTGCAGAAAGGAAATCAAAACTTACTAGGTTTGCTCATGGAGGGCAGTTTTACCCTTCCTACCATTCCACAAGCAAGTTTTGTTTTTCTCTGCTGCTCAGAGAGCTGATTTTGGGGCCCTCTTACACTTTTCATGGGTGGGATCTGTGCTGTAAATGGGACCTCTCATGTCCTAGTGTTCTGTGCAGTGTTCCAGGATGTGCCATTTCACACTTGCATCTCCACAGTGTGCTATTGCCATAACAACCCAGATTATCTGTGGCACCCCTAAATGCCTGATAAAAACAGCCAATCTCAGTATTGCTTTTTCATGCTTTGTTTGGGATGACGCAGCCAAACGTTCTCAGCGATTTATTTTGCCAGCTGTGTCTCACTTTGGAGAAGTGAATTAGCTGTAATTTGGTTATAAATGCTGGTTAACTGCATCACTCTCCTCTCTGCCCCTCCTCCCCCCCTCCATGGTGCAGGAAATCCTATGAGTTTGAAGACTTGCTGCAGTCCTCATCCGAGCACGGCCGGGTGGATTGGTACGCGCAGACCAAGCTGGCCCTCACACGCACTTTATCTGAGGAGAACGTCTATGAAGACATCCTGGGTAGGAACCCTGCACAGGGGAGGGTGCTGCCTGCCAGTCCTGAGCAGCAGGGACTCCTGGTCAACAGGCATTCAGCAGAGGTGCTGAATAAAGTGTGTTTATATCCAAATGTAAACCAGGACCCATTTTGCACATATTATTGGCAAGTAATAAGAAAAATGGACAGGGGACTTCAAAGCTCATCAGCTTCAAAGATAAACCTGAGGCATATGGGAAGCAGCTTTTATTTTTTGCTGGCATATCTTCTCTGCCTTCCTTTTGTCCTGTGGATTAGTTCTCACAGCTCTGATCTGTCCATTGTGGTGATTTTGTCACTGCTGAGATAATGCGAGCAGTCTGAAAACACAGCCTTGAATTCAATTCCACAGCTCAGGAATAGGACTGTGTATGGCTTCAGGTACCATTGCAATTAAGAAACTGGGTCCCACGCTCTTTGAAATTGAGTTTTATTTAGTTCTCTAACTTCAGTGTCAGATCAATGCCATTTTAAAGACTATTTCCTGTAACCCTCTCCATTTATATAGTGTTTTTTTAATATTGTGAGTTATGTGGCCTTTGATGGAACATAGAAGTGTCCCCCTTGAAAAAGCTTTAATGAGTTTTAGTAGCTGTAGGCTGGTGCTGTACAAATCTCTTGGCAGAGGTCAGCAGATTAGGAAGGGAATAGCTGCATCAGCTCTTGCCATGCTGCTGTAATCCTTCAAAGGTGCTCTGTGGTTGTTGGGCATAGGAGGAGCTGCACTTTCTCAGGAGCAGGCCAGGCATTATTATTTTGATATGAATAAAATCTGATCATACTTAGTGAGGAAGGACTCTGAAAGGAATCGTGTTCCTTTGAGGCTAATGGCAGACAAGGCCATTCTAATCCATCCTTTCTGACATTTTTTAAGCTTTTGGCCTCATTTGTGGAGCTAAGAGCCTTGTGTTTGCTTTTTTTCTTCTCTTCTCTTGGGGGGCCAAAGGAACAGGGAGTGTCTAAGCAGCTGCTGTGGGGTTTTGTGTTGGGGCATGATGGGAGGTCTCAGAAACCACTGAGTAAGGGTCACCTTGTCAGCTGGAATAACATGGATAGCATTACAGAGTGGCTGTGAAGGCAAATCCATCTATTCAAACACAAGCACACCCCCATGTCCCAAGTGTGCAGGGAACTCAAATATCAGCCTGAAGTTCCTCTCCCCTCCAGCTTTTACTTGCAAAGATTAGAAGAAAACAAAGTTATAGGTAATTGTCGGCTAATAGAGCATGTTTGTTTTTTGTTTTCATGCTGCATGTTAAAGCCTTGCCTGGAGTCAGATGGTTCCTGCAATCCTGGTGGTGTTACCATGGAAGCTTGGGAAAAGGGGAGGATGGGGACAACTCAAAAAGCTGCAGTTTTGTTTTTCACAGACAAGTTTAATCCACAAGACAAACATCATGTGAAAACCTCACCAGTGGAGGGGGAAGCAAGACTTCAGCCACAGGACACTGCTGCTGCCCACAGACAATCACATGTGCCCATCAGGATGTGCAAGCACACACATACACACACTCATATGTGTGACTTAGGGGGAGTTCAGCTGCTGCTGGGATGGTTGTTCCAATTCCCAGCAAGTCACATAGATTTCCTTCATGCACCCTCTTTTCCCCTGTTCACCATTGCTTCCTGGAATATTGGAAGCTGGCTGATGGATAACAAGGTTTATTTGTAAAAAAGAGGGAAATTGTGTTCTTTCTTCTAGGCTGAAGCTAATTGGACTTGTCTTGAGGATGGGACAAGCAGCAGAATCCAAGCTTGTTCTTTTTTTCTCCAATCTCCCCATTTGCATGACAACTGAAGTACATTTTCAATACTGAAAGAGGCCATTGAAATGAGAAAGTGGAGCCAGTTTCAGGGACAGGAGAATGTTTGCTGACCAAGTGTGAGTGCAGGCTTGCCTTGCTGGTGTCACACCCTCTTGCCTTCTGCATGGTGAATTTGGGTTCCCTGCTGGAGCACTGGGTGCCACCAGCTACTGGAGAGGACAGTGCTGGGAAAGACTTGGGTTTCTGTCCTTGTCTGAAGAGTTCAGCTGCACTCCTGCCCCAGCTGGGCAGGCAGGTGGGAGTGCACCAGTCAAACAGATCCCACAGCTATTACTGGTCCTGCTGCAGCAGCGTGCAGCACCCCTGGCTTCCAGTCTTTACTCTGAGCCAACATTATGTGACAGTAAGAGGAAGGCAGTTGCTTCAAGTCCCAGCTGCCCACTGGGATGTGAAATGAGGGCAGTGAAGAGACAAGGCTCATAACATATCATTTCCCTGTGCAGATGCTTGGGCTAAGCCTTTGTCAGTGGTTTCTTAGCTGCTTGGGTAGAGATGTCACAACCTGCTTTGTCAGAGTTGTGCTCTTTGTGAACACACTTAGGTTTACATTCCCTAGTACTGCTGAAGAGTGGATATAAGAAGTTCATTACATATCATTTTGGGTGTTCAAAACTCAAATTAGTTGTGTGCCTCATCTCCAGAATTACTGGGAAGAAAGGAATCTACATCTACTTCAGAGGCGTGGGCTGTGTGCCACATGCCCTCCCCCCATCCTTCTCCAGGGGAGGAGCATCCTGACTTTGAGTGGCTTAATCCTTCCTTCTTTCTAAAGTACAGCATGTGAGATTGAGGTCTCCATGATAGGTAGATATGTTTGAAATCTTGGATTGTGTGATAGATATCCATGTCCAGAGTGTGGATTAAATCTTCCTGCAGTCAGCCCAAGAGCAAGGCATCACTTCAACCCCAAGTAAGGGGTGACCAGATGTCATCCCCTAAATGTGGGGCTTAAACAGAGAGAGGACCTTCATGCACAGCTTCAGCTCACAGTTTCATTGAGGGACTCCAAGCAGGGGTCTGGAAAGAAGGAAATGTAGTTACGAACTAATATGCATGAGGACATCACAGCTCTTTTGGATGCAGGAAAATGAACTTGAGGGTTTGCAGGGTCTTTTCCATCTGTAATATCTGTGATATGTTTCTGTGGCTGCATTTGTCTGTGTCAGGGTTTGGACACTGCCCAGCAAGCAGCTGGACTTCCAGGGTTATGGAGAGAATGAAGCAATTGCAGGAATGCTTGAGAACAGGTCTTTATGTCTGATGTGGGAGGTGGGAGAAGATCAGGGGATCCCTAAACGGATTTTTATGGCAAACCTCAGAGATTTTTTGCAACCTTAGAATCTTTTGCTTTTGGCTTTTTGCTGCAGATCCACCCTCAAAGGAAAACCCTTATGAAGACATCGAGACCAACAGCCGCTGTTTGGGGAAGAAATGTGTCCTGACCTTCCCAGCATCCCCCACCTCTTCTGTACCAGGGACTCCCACAAAGGTGCTTGGATTCAAGTGGCCACCTCTTCTGCTCCAGAAAGTTTTTGAGTGAAATCCAGGTCCTGTGTGGAAAAAGCGAACACCTTCATGTTAGGGATTTTTCCTTTATGTCTTTTGCCTCAGAGTACAGTGTGATAAGAGGGGATTTACTGCCCTTCAGGGAGGTAAAAAAACAAACCAGCATTCCCTTACATAAATAGTTTGTTTGCTTTCACTTTTTTTTTCACTCCAGGATTGCCTTCCCTGGTGGTGTGGGAAGACCTTCCTCCCCTCAAAGAGGGCATGGAAGTATTTGGGTAATCAAGGCCTGCAGTAGCCTTGTCTCAGTGTCCTGGGCAGTGCAGTCTGCCCATGCTGGAGCCCAGGTGCCTCTGCAGCACACCCCCCACCCCCCAGGAGCCTTTTTTGCTCTCTCCATGAGACAATTTGCTGGTAAGTAAGGCAGTGCCAGTCCCCTGGGTGGAGAGCTAGTGCTAGAAGAGTGTCCCCAGCACAGCCCAGCTCACAGCTTGGGGCCTTTTTCCTCCTTGTCCATGGAAGCAAAAGAAGAGGTAAAGCTTTGATTGGCACCTCCTGCTCAGAGCTCAGGGTTTACCAAGGGCAGCCCTGCTCTCTCAGCCTCCCAAGCTGCTTTGGTTGATTCATGTTGCCAGTTTAGATAATCCAAGCTAGGACAGCAGGGATGACAGCCAAAGTCATCTTGGCAATAAATGGGTCCAGAGTGGATAGCAGGGATCTAAACACAGCTTTCCTGGCCAAAGGGTTTTCTCATGCTTTCCAAGTAACACCTATGATTAGAGCTGTTATCCAACATTTTCAGAAGTTTTATGTGCAGCGTTCCTTGACATGCTGCTCTTTTCCAACCAGCTTAATCAGCAACTAAGGTGTCTTTGGATAATTCAGTGAAAATTGTTCTGTGGTTCCCAATCCATTCTCCTTGTTGCTAGATAGGTCTAGAGCAGCAAGAGGCCACGTGTGTCAGTGTTGGGATGAGGCTGATCTCCCTCAGAGATTTGCAGTCACCCATGCACCCAGATTTCCCACATGTGCTGTGGAAAGGGGGCTGCAGTGCTGCACAGGAATGCCTTTCACCAGAGATACTGTTCCAGCAGGAGAGCTGAACAGGAGTCATTGTGTTACTCTGCTGTGCTTTGGTGTCTAAAAGCCCTGATCTGCATCAGTCAGAAAAGAAATGCTGCAGCTCTCTTGGCAGCTGATGGGTTTGCAGCTGCAGCATTCATCCTGTGGAAAGCCTGGCCAGGCTGCAGTGATGGGGAATGGCTCTGGACGAACTTTCAGGACTACTATAGATGTAGCAGCTCATATCCCTGCTGCAGAATGGGATTCTTCAGTGCAAAGACTCCTTACAGCCTCATTTTTACATGACTTCTCTGTAGGTGGCAAATATTTTTGTGACCTGAGCATCTTCTGCCAAATCCAGAGACACCTGAGCTAACTTGAATGGATTAATTGGTGTGACTAATAACTGCTGAGTGTGTCTGCTGGTGGAGGCAGATTGTGGTGCTGCCTCAGCTACAGGCACAGTGCTGCTGCGAATTGTTCAGAACTAGGCTGGATAACTCTCTCCCACACTTCTTAGAGCCAGATACATCCTCTGGCAGTGCAGATACTCTTCCCACAAAAGGTGCAATTTACCTTGTCAGAACTACTGGGAATTCTGTAGGAGAAGATAAAAAGTGTTGTTATTGAGCATCTTTCTGGTGAAAAGTAGTTTGCCCCTTCTTTATCTGGAGCTTAGCTTCCTACTTCTATTTTTGGTCAGAGACTTTAGGGACTTCACTCTGCTACTTAAACATCTTCTGTTGTACTCCCACCAAACTTGCTAATGAGTTTAGGAGGAAATCAGTCTCCATAATTGTCTAACAGCATCTCTTGTACCCTTTGAACTATCTGATTCTGGCTCCTGTCAAAGGCAGCCATACTGACAGTGCTTTTTGCCTGCTCTCACTGTTTCTCTGTCCCTCCTGGCTAGCTGCTCCTTATCCCAAATGCCTGTGGTTGGTTGGTTAGTCTTGTCCTGTTTACAAGCCCAGCCTCTGGATTACCCAAATCCTGGGAGATTTTTTTCCACACTGGAGCAATACCTTCTTGGCCAACCCCTGAGCTTGTGTTCTGTTTTGGAATGAATTGGGCTGGTTAAATTGCTGGCCAAGATGTAGCCTGGCAGCTGCATGGTTTCTTGCATGTGCACAAATCTGTGGGCACTCTCAGGCTGTTTTGACAACTGAGTGCTGTGGCTGGATTTACTGATATGAAGTGTAAGCAATGGAGTAAAGACCCATGAGGTTCTGTGGTCATTGATTCCTTCTTCTCCATATCCAGTTGCTTTCCAAACCCACGTTTTTCCGGCAAAACTCGGAGCGGCGGAGTTTCAAACTGCCGGACATACGGAAACTGAGCCGGGATGGGACTGGCTCACCATCCAAGGTCAGCCCTCCCTCAACCCCCAGCAGTCCAGATGACACCTTCTTCTCCTTGGGAGACTCTCAGAATGGCAAGAGGAGAAGGAAGATTCCCAAGGTAAGTTTAGGGCTTTGGCTTTTTTGTTTGGCTTCTTCCAGGCAGGAATGTGAGTATGAGACCAGGTTTTCTTTAGTTTCCAGTGTGTGGCATTTCTGCAAGGTAGCTGCTGTCCCAGCTGTTGACTTGACTTTTGCTTAACCCCCTTTCTGCCTGAAGGAGAAGACACACAAACATGTCTGCACCTTTCAAAGAAGTTATTTTTCCATCTGAGGTTTCATAATAAGAAAAAAAAAAAGCATTGTAATTTTGGGATAGAAATTGAAGTATGTCAGAGAGGAAAGAAGCAGTTCATATTTTGCAGAAGATGTACCCCATCGTACTTCCTTCTGTGCTTCCTGGATGGGACAGTCAGAAATTGTCTGTGTGTTGTGTGTTTTTTTCCTCCTGGAAATCTGCTGTTCTTTGCTTGTTCTGATTGATGCACTGGCTGTTTATAATTTAAGGTGTGACTGTAGGTGAGCAATGAACATAATGACAGAGGACTTGTCTGCAGTTATGAGCATTTTCGGCAGCAACACTTCCTATTTCTTACTTGGATACAGCATTACTCCATTTAAATTTTATTTTCTTTCAGATCTGGCAGGATGTGTATTCAATCCAAATGAGGTTTGGCAGCAGTCTATCTATTGAATGTTTCAAAAACACAGTTATAAAAACACAGTTGCTTATCCCGGTCTTTGCAGGACAAGCAGAGGCTACCAGGGACAGTCTGTGGTGATTTTTTTCCAAACCCACAGTTTGCATTTGGGGAAAAAGGGATGTGTTTGTGTATCTTCTTTGTTTCCTGGTTGCCAGATCTGTGTTCATGTTTGCATATCTGATTTTTGAATGCCCCCTCTGTGTGCCTCAGCCTTTCAGGAATGAGCCAAAGACTGCAAATATTTAGGGTTTCTTTCCCAGTATGTCTTCACATCTGTGCATGGGCTTGAGCTCTGTCTGTGTGTTCACACATACTTTTATGTCAATTGAAGAGAGGATTCCAAGTGTTTGTTTACCCCACAGTGCCACTGAGCAGTCTTGCAGAGCCAGGTCAGAACTGAGGTTTGCTTGTCAAGGGCAGCATCACCTGAGGCTTGAGCTGGGCATCTGGGTGAAGGCTGCACTTCCACATCAGAGCATCCTGCCTCCCACTTCTGTATTTGTGTTCAAAGTTGCCTGACCAAGTAGGTGGTGGGCCTGTCTTACCTTGAGCTCACAAGACATGTGTGGATGTAAATCTGGAATCTGACTTTATTCCAATTATTTATGGAATAAATCTGAATGCTGTGGCCATATCCCACTGCTCCTGCCTGGCACCTTGAGAAGGAGGCAGGTCTGCTCAGGCAGGAAGCCTGGCATGGCTCTGCTGCAATTCCCCTCCCCTTCAGGAATGGACAGGGAGACCAGAGGCACTGAATGAGCCACTGAACCCAGCACTGCCCAACACTGATAGATCCTCTCTCTTGACCAGCTGGGAGCACAGGGGTTACAGGATTTGCAAAGGAAACCACTGGTGTAAAATATTTCAGTATCACTGGCCTCCATCCTTCTCAATTTCTTCAGTCATCCTCCAGCCAGTTTTCTGCTTCCAACCCTGCAGACCAGCACAGGTTGCCAAGGGACCCTCTGGTGCTGCCATGGAGTATGGAGAGGTGGACTCTGTGTAGCTGATACAGCTGCACAGTGTGGAAGTGCATTCAGGTGTGGCCTTTCAGCAGGGTTTGTTCCCCTGGGCTCTGCTGTACCAGAGTGAGCACGGGCAGCACAGCATAGATCCTGGGAATTGTGCCTCCTGCACCATCAAGGGAACAGTTTCACTATGGCCAAGGTTGGGATAAAGAGCACTTTGCATAAAATTCTAACTCAGTTTCTTGCCTGGGGAAGAAGTTAACCTTGTTTGTTTGTGTGTTTGCTGAGCAGCTGGTGTTGAAAATCAATGCCATTTACGAGGCACGGAGGGGAAAGAAACGTGTCAAGAGACTGTCACAGTCTACAGAGAGCAATTCAGGGAAAGGTAAAGAGCTTCACATCATCATTCCTCTAAGATTTTCTGAGGACCTGCTCTGGACTTTAGACTGCCTTAGTGGTTTATGTGACCCTTTCTAGCGCTTCATCCAGTCCAGACTAAGGTTGAGTTGGGATTTCCACTTTTCCCTCTTTTTTTTTTTTTTTTGTAAGATAAGGGCTGTTCCTCTGCCCTTTGGTTAAAATGGAAGTTTTCTGTTTTTCTTGCTTCATTTTCAGTCCATGGCTTTGCATGATAACCTTATAGGTCACCCCAAACATGTCCCCTCTTTTTGATGTTTATTTCTGGAACATGCTGGAAGCTATGGAGAGGAATGTTCTGTCCAAAAACTCTGATTTGTTGAGTTCAAAATATTTTGTGGGAATGTGTCACTTCAGTGAACTGTCCAATGGAAGACAGGAGATTTTGGAACAGCCCTGGTTCTTTCACCATCCCAATAAACAAATAGCCTCAGTTGGGAATCCGGGTTTCTGCAATTGACTGTAAGACCATCTCCATCATAGCAGGATTGAGACTTTCAGCCTCCCACTGTCAATTAACAACTTGCCCAAAGCATTCTGACACTTCAGAGAAATTGCTTTTAAGCATCTCATCTCAATAAAAATTAAGATTATGTCTTTCCAACACAGGATGTTTTTCCAAAACACTTTAATATCCAGCAGAAGGTGACCACCTCTATTTGTTTCCCACAATTATTTGTTACTGTTTATCCTATTTCATAAAGCATAGACAGCCACAGGGTGGAAGAGAATGTTTATATGAACTTTCAGGGAAAGCATCCCAGACTTTTTGTACCCCTGCCTATAGCATCATTCAGAGAAATAGATCATTGGACAATATAGACCTTGAATCTGATTCAGCCTGACAATTTTTTTTGTTTGTTTGTTTCTTTTCTTGGTTTTATCCCATGTCCCAGAAATTACTGCATATTAATGAGTATTTTACCTTGGTGTTGTGCTTATACAGATTTGAATAAAATACTGTTCTGGCATTTTATTCTTTGTGCAACTCTTCTGGCTGTGCAAAATTGATTTTGATGTTGGTTTGGGTGTTTTATCCCTGAATGAATGGGAAGATACCAGAGCTGGTAAGCTGAATATGTGTGGGTATGTGCACCCTTGAAAGAACAAGACCCTTGGAACCTAAACTGCTTCCCCCTGAAGTTGCCAGTCCCAGCTTTCTCATGCCAGTGATAAGAAATGCACAGCTATAAATAGACTTTCCTTAATTCATCTTCCCCTTACTTTCTTTTTTTTTTTTTCCTAGTTACAGATGAAAACAGTGAATCAGACAGTGACACTGAAGAGAAGCTGAAAGGTAAGGCAAATGTGTGGAGAGAGCAAATGGCTCCTGATGAACTCTGCTCTGAGCTCCTAGGACAGGATCTCTCCTCTGTGTCCTACCTTTGGAGAAGGACCTTGTTTCTGCATGGAACACAGGAGAACATGGAGATCTCAATGCTGCAGGAGAAAATCCATGGGCAGAGGGCTACAGGAGCCCAAACCAAACATCTCTTCCAGCTCCCATCAAAGCTCCTTGTTGCCTGACTTTCCAAGAGGAGTATTGGACACTGAGGAAATACAGTGAGATTTCTCTAATTGCAGAGTCCGAAATGTGTGACCAGACTGGCAGAAGCAGTGTTGCATGGCACTGGATGTCCAGACACCTCAGCACATGCTTATTGTGGGAGAAAAGCCACCAGCCAGACTGCCTAGCTAGGAAAACAGAGTGGCACTATGTGATTTATTGCTGGTTAAACTCTCCTGAACTGGCTGGTTTGGGATAAAGCACTACATTTCTTTCTTCACTCTTGTAGGATTATTTGGTGTACTGGTCTCCAAAATACTCTCCTGAAACCTTGTACTGGTAATTAGCCCCTGCACATTCTGGGGATGTTGCTGTCTTTTGGGAATTTGTGGGGCACATTTAAAATCCTGGCAGAGTTAGAATGCAAGATGGAAACTCCCTCACATTCCAAAGTTTCCTGACTCACATGCACATCAGATCTGGATAGCAGGTCAGTTCAGTTCCAAGCTGAAAAGACAGGCAATGAGCTGTGTCAGCCACCATGCATTGTGAGTGGGAGTGCTCATTCTCACCCTCCTGCAGGATTTAGAAGTGAAAGCTCAGGCTGAATTCCCTCTTGTGAGCACAGCTTCCCACCCAAGAACTACTGTATGCTCTTGCTTTCATCTGCATTGAAATCTTTTATCTGTATTGCTATGTTAGCAAGAGCAAGCTGAAAATTGCTGCCAGTGCCTACCTTTTGACAGGTTCTAAGGCTAGGCTGGAGACAGGAGAGAGGGTTTGCACCTGGATGGTGCAGAAATTATATTCACAGCCCTCCTGAAATGTTGTGAAAATACAGAGCATGTTCACATTTAGCTGAGACAGGCAGTGTAGATGTGGCCAGGAAGACTTGAACTCTTGCCTGCTGCTGGTTGCCATAGTGAATCATGTGCATCATCCTGTGTTTCTCTGTAACTGCAGCTCAGAACTCCCTGGAGAGAGGATGATGGAGATCATATGAAGTCACCTCAAATCCAACAGCACTGGGCTCTGGACAATATCCAGATCCAGACCTGGGTCTAAGTGACTATGCAAGTCTGCATAAGTGTGAACAGGAGCTCTGGCACTTGCTGTTTGCTCTAACTACAGCTTTATTCTGCTTTATGCCTTGTTGAACTGTTGACTTCCCTATTTTTAAATAGGAAGTGAGATGATTTAGTAAGTCTCTTGCATTTGGGACTTTGTACATTTTGTGTACCACATCAACCACACCAGCCAGGTGCCTCTGCATGCAAGTCACTGTACATAATCTGAGACACAGTAAATCATGAGGTTGGATGGCAGAGCTGGAAGTGGTGACCCTCAGAAAGGAAAAATCTTGAAAGACAAACTCTGCCATGATGACAGCAGTAAAATTCTGGTATCTTTAGAATATAAACAGTGCAGATCTTAAGCAAGCTTTTCAGAAGCACTCAGCATTGCTGTGACACTGCTCCTTTTAAATCCCTGATGCAACAGAAAGCACTTCTGAAAGCTTTACAGCCCTAGAGCAAATAACATAGTAGGTGACAAGAAAAAGAACTCTAAGCCATCTTTCCAGGGCCTTAACTGCTCAGGGTTTGTTACACTTTCTGATTTGAGAGGCACCTCAAGATTGCCTTAAATTTCATTGTCTGGAATAGTCCGTGAGTGGCACAACTTTACTGGACAAAAGATGAACAAGTATATCCCATCTCTCAGGAAGTCCTGTCTCCCAAGTAGATTTCTTATGAATTGGAGTTCCTATAGCATCTCTGTGGTGGTTGTTTCCATCAAAAAGTTGCATTGCCACCCACCTTCCCAGAAAGCAAAGCTGTGAGAATGTGCTGGAGTCTCTACTTGTAGTTAATTCTTTCTTTCTTTTGTAGCAGGGATAAGGGAGACATCATGGAGATTTAATTTGGGATGCAACTGTAAAATGAAGCAGGGGGTGGTCTCAGGGAATTTCATCTGGTCTCTTCTCAGCAGGCAACTTTTCATTACTTTCCATGCTGCAATGTTTATTGTCCCATGGCTCATGTGTGTGTTGCAGCTACAGCTTGCTTGTTTTCCCATTGTCTTGGTGAACTTGTAGATGCATGGCACTGAGAGATTAAATTTAGGCACAGGAAGAACTGGCATGAGCCAGCATTTTTCACTGGCACCTCTTTTCTTATGTTTTCTGTTGCTGGCCTACAGCCCAGCCTGTGTGCTGGAGCTGGGAGTCCCCAGCATTACTCAGACAGTACAGCCCTGGCCTGACCCAGGTGCTGGTCTTGTAAAACCCTGGGGATTGCTGCCCACAGCCTCCTCTGGACAAAGGTGGTCAATCACCTCAGTGTGCTGGCTTTGAAAAGTGCATAAATGAGTGCTAGGATGAGTGGCTGGACATTATCTGTTGCATCATGTCCTACATGGATCTCAGCTTGGGCTGTAAAAGCTATCCATGAAATCCTTCTGCTGCCAAAGTTCTTCAGGGTGATGGCACGATATTATGGGCCATCTCTGTCAATATTTATAGTGCAGCTTCCAAAAGAAGCTTTCCACTGAGAAAGCCAGTGCAGTGAGGTGATTTCAGGTTCATCCCTCAGTCCGTGCAGAGCCAGAGCAAGCCAGGCTCTCTGTGTGTTCCTGCAGCTCACAGCCAGCGCCTGGTGCACGTGAAGTCGCGGCTGAAGCAAGCGCCGCGTTACCAGACCCTGGAGCGGGACCTGATCGAGTACCAGGAGAGGCAGCTCTTCGAGTACTTTGTCGTAGTGTCGCTGCACAAGAAGCAGGCTGGGGCTGCCTACATCCCTGAGGTCACCCAGCAGTTCCCACTGAAGGTCTGTCTCGGGTTGCGTGCGGCACTTGGATCGCTGGAGGAGCTGCAGCTTCTCTGTTGAGCACGTGTTGTGTCAGTGACCCTCTGCTGTGTCAGCATTGAGGGACACTGAAGATGGTGGGAGGGCTTCAGTCACTGCCTGAGAATTGTCATGGTATTGCTCGCTCCTGGAAGAACAGCTGATTTAGATCTTTTGCTGCCCTTGGCTATGACTTTATGTAGCTATTCCCTTTCTCACCCTTTCCTCTAAAGATAACTGATGGCTGGGAGAAGATACATGTTCTGAAAGAGAAGGAGCAGCTTTCAGTGATAGCTTAGCTCAAAATGGGGAAGGAGGAATGGGAGAAACACAGAGCCAGTGTGACAGAGTGTTTGTAAATGGGATATGACCAGAGCTCCCCTCAGACTTCAGTTCTCTTTCCCCTTGCTGGAAGGTGTGTCCCAGATTAGAGGCACAATATAGCAGAGGCAGGTGCTGCAGACACAGGCCTTAGTGGAATTGGGGGCACAGAGTTACCTTGAGATATCTAAAGATTAGGTGAGCCAAAATCACAGAAATTTTAATATCTTCCAGGCAGAAGCTTAGCCTCTGTCATCACCTCTTCATTTGTCACAGGAAAAATATTTGAAGTCATTCCATCCCCACATGACTAATTGGAAACATTCCTTCTCTCTGTTCTGCTAGCTTGAGCGCTCGTTCAAATTCATGCGTGAGGCAGAAGATCAGTTGAAAGCTATTCCCCAGTTTTGCTTCCCTGATGCAAAGGACTGGGCCCCCATCCATCAATTTGCCAGGTAAGTACTGTACTTTGTATCCTGACTCATGAGAAACAGATTTCTGTATCAAGCTAATTAAATGCAAGAGCTGTTACCATAGAAGATTGGGCAGAACTCTGAGAGGGATGTATAGGAAATTCAGAAATTGTGGGGGTTTATTGGATTTGTATGTCTGGGACTGGTAATGAGGCTGATGGGTATCTTGTCCTTCTGGTTTCTCTTTCTGCAGTGAGACATTCTCATTTGTCCTGACGGGGGAAGATGGAAGCAGGCGATTTGGGTATTGTAGGAGGCTGCTGGTAATTATCCCTGAGTCTTTTCCTTTTCCTAGTGGTGCAGCCTTCTGTGGGGTTGGTGTTACTGGCACCCATTCTGGAAAGTGGAAGGCTGCTGCTCTTCTCTTTCAGTGTGGAATGAAAAGAGCGGCAACAGAGCAGATTTGCTCTCTTCTGTTCAGTGCCAAAGTCCCTCTCTATGTCCCATCCTCCACTCCAGACATAACTCTCTTGCATTTTCCTTGCACCAGCACTTTAGCATGGCCATGGACTGTTGTTTCACCCCTGAAGCTGAAGACAGGGTTTATCCTCTTTAGGTTTGGATACCTATTAAACAGTTGTCTAAACCTGTGCTGGTCCTGTAGGTTCAGAGTCGTCTCTGTAGATCAGATCAGATCTCTGCCTTTGTCATTTGATTTAGGTAAGCTGGGACCACACTATGGATGTGCCCATTTCTCCTCCCTTTCTGGTGTACCAGGGTTGAGCCAGGCTGTCATCATCACCATACTGTCAAATGCCTGCCAGTTTCTGAGCCAGCCAGTGAGATGGACAACTAAGAGACCAGTCACTCTATCTTTGCAGTAGTTATAACTCTGACATTTCCTTGGTTTTTGTGTGTGTGTGTTTGTGTTTGTCTTGAAAGCCCAGTGGAAAAGGGAAGCGTCTTCCAGAAGTTTACTGCATTGTGAGTCGCCTTGGATGCTTCAATCTCTTCTCTAAGGTGAGGGGGGAGAAAGAGAGGGAATTTGTGCTGTAGGTGAAGAGGGACCTGAGAGTGAAGCCAGCATGTGAATGAATGGGGATCAGGGAAGCTGATAGCTGAAGAAAGGATCTGAAAGATTTGGTGAGGCAACCACATGCTAATTCCAGAACCTAGCAAAAGCACAGTTAATAGGAAAACTAGATTGTCAGCTCTTGTCTACTTCCTTCAGCACAACTTCCAGAATGCAAGAGAGGTTAAAATGTGTAGTGGGGAGTTTGCAAATTTTCAGCTTTCACTGGAGTTGTGTTTCTTCTGATAAAAGAACTCCAGGGTCTTCAGTTGCACCTTTTGCCTTCTTTCTTTTGATACACAGCTCCTTGTCAATACTGGATTAAGGAGAGGACATAGATATATGTTGGTGCACTTCATTCCTGGTGTTATCTCCCTCCTCCTGATTTGCATGTTTTTGTGTCTTCATGCCTTTATTTCAGATTTTGGATGAGGTTGAGAAGAGACGGGGCATTTCTCCAGCCCTGGTGCAGCCTCTCATGAGGAGTGTCATGGAGGCACCTTTCCCAGCTCTGGGCAGGACCATTACAGTCAAGAACTTCTTGCCAGGCTCAGGAACAGAGGTAAAGACACTTCCTAGAGAAAGGGAGACAGGCCAGCAAATGGTGCAGGACTAGCAACTGAAAGTTGGGGCCATGGCATAGCACTGGGGATCTTCAAGTACAGATGATCTGTCAGCTGTGGGGGGAAGCTGGGGGGTAAAACAGGGCACCAGAGGGGATGGTATGGAGACTTCAGTGACTCAGAATCAAAATGGAAATCCAATGGTAAAAATGAATGTAAGCACACAGCCTAATATAGCAAAAGGAACCAGGACATTGGCCTTGAGGCCAGGAGGCACAGACAGCAGCATATGACCTTGGATCTGCTCAAGGACACCACACTTAACTTCCTAATGTCAGGTTCGAACAATGTGCTCCAGCACCCTTAATACAGAACCTCTGTTTGTGTGGATCATGTCAGAAAATCCTTGAAACCACACCAGGGTAATGTTGCAGCCTTTGAGAATGGCATTTTCACAGTGTGGAGGTGAGGATCTGTGTTGCATCTCACACAATGTGGTGTGAGGACAGCAGGAGGGTTTTAAGAGTACAGAGCTTTAGGGCATGGCATTGAAGGGCTGTGGGGGGATGGAGGGAGACAAATTGAAGGTAGTTTTGGCCATACTTGGTGCAGGGCCTGGTATGCTTGAATGTGAGAGGGAGGAAGGAGAGCAAGTTGATAAACTTGTGTCTGCAGGCTTTCAGCAGAGCACTACATGATGACATTCTCCTTAACCCAACTGGAAACAGTCCCAACTAAATGACATTACTGCAGAGAACATGCAAAGCTGGTTAAAAATGTGTGCTGGAGGAGCAAAGTCCCAGTGGTGTGCTGTGAGAATGTTGTGGCTGGTTTGTGTCTGGGATTCTGTTCATTAATTATCAGATTGATGGCATAAACTCCACATTTACACAGTACAGCACTGGGATGGGGGCAGGCACTTTGGAGAGTAAGGGATTAAAAGTCAAAGTGCCCCACTCCCCTGAATTCAAGAAACATGTTCAAGTGTTCAAGAAATGACTGGATGTGGCACTGTGGTCTAGTTGTCATGGTGGTGATCAGCTGGACTCAATGATCTTAGAGATCTTTTCCAGTCTAAATGATTATATGATTCTGTGATTCTGTAAATGGAAAATCTGATGGGAAATTCAATATGGACAAGAGCAAAATGCTGAGAGGAAGAAAGAAGTAGTCCAATACAACATGAAAAATAACTGACTGAGCAACGGTACTTCAGAGAAGGATCTGGTGGTACAATGGGCCATAAAGTGAGCAAAAGTAACAGTGTGGTATTATTGAGACAAAATCCTTCATTGTGAAAGCAAGTGAAGGGATGAATAATAAAGGAAAGCAAATTTTCTGCTTTCCAGTGTTGATGGTATTTTCTTTGGAGTATTGTTTTCCAAAACATGCACCCACTAGGAGAAAGCCCCAGAAGGATAGTTCTGTTTACTAAGTGGTCTAGAAAGTACAGGCAAAGCTTGAGAAAATTGTTTACTTAATATAGAAAACAAAAGACAAAGGAAGACACGTGATAACCTTTCAATACACAAGAAGTTTCCTGCAGAGAGGAATGTGACCAGTTGCTCTCAGTGTGTACTGAGAGTAAGACAACAAGTAATTGAAGTAATTTGCCACTGACATGTTTCAGCTGCAGGCTTGGTGTTGGTGAGGGTAGTTCAGAACTAGAGTAATTTTCTTGTGGGATTTATGAAATGTGTGGTGTTGGAGGCTTTCAAAAACAATTTAGATAAGCATCTGTCTAAGATAAGGAGTATGAAGTGCTAAGGTGCTATGACAGGCATTATTTAAGTAGATATGAACAAAGAAAAATACCCACAGGCTGCTCTTGTCTGTAACTGATATAAAAAATTTATGGTCAGGAGGTTAGGCATCCAGATTCTTGCAGTAAAAAATAAATAAATCCTAACTGTAAAAGTCAGAGTGTAGATTTGAAAGGCTCCATGACATTCTGCTGCCTGAATACCAGAAGCCTGAAAACCACTCCTAGCTGGACACAAACTAGTTTTCCTCCTTATGAAGAGCTCGCTGTCCTCAGTCCAGTGGGAAGAACTTGTGGTTGATCTCATGCTGTGCCTATTGGAGTGGACTCTGGATTCTCTTCATCTGGAAGAAGGATTTATGGGAGGCCTTTGGAAGGACTGTGGTTGAGGACTTACTGCTCTGTGGTGCTCACCAGCAGTCAGTAAGGGCTGCTGGCTCTGAAAATACCTGCTGGGTCCTTGCTTGGCACACTCTGGGTGGCACCAGGAGCTCAGCTGTGTTCCTTTTGTCCCCCCCAGGTCATCGAGCTGCGGCGGCCCCTCGACTCCAGGCTGGAGCACGTTGATTTTGAGTCCTTGTTCACCTCCCTGAGCGTGCGGCACCTGAGCAGAGTCTTTGCCTCCTTGCTGCTGGAAAGGAGGGTGATCTTCATTGCAGACAAGCTCAGGTACCCTCTTGCATTCCCCTAAAGAAAATGCTGGCAAGGAAGGGAGGCTGGGAAGGCTGCAGTGACAGATCTCTCTGCTTTGTTCTTTTTCTTCTCTGCTCTTTTCAACCTCGTAACAACGTGAATAGGGCTGTTCTTCCCAGGAATTGGGAACTTAGGACATGAACCATAATTTCATTTTGCAGCTTGCAAAAAGTGCTGCTTCTTGTCCCCAAGGAGAACCAAATTCCACTTCCTCTAGATAATTTCAGATCCCTGGTGCTAAGGAAGCAAAACCCCTCCCTTTGCTCCATCATGCTGCACTGTTCCCTGCTGAGCTGTGCTTGGGTTTGCAGGGATCACTGTCCCTTCTGAGTTCCCTGATGTCACAAAATCTTCTTGATTTTTCTGCTTATATTTTCATATTGGTTTCTAAATACTTCCCTTTTCTTATGGGGATGAAAACAAAGGATGCAGCGAAATGGGGAAATAAGGGAGGGGAAATGAGGAGGGGAAATGAGACACAGGACTTCCCCCTTCTATTTTGAATCTGCTCAATTTGCTCTTTTAAAAATATATTTGTTTGCTCTCCTAAATGATGAAAATGGGTCTGGGTTTCTTTAAGATCTTGTGCAGCTGGTGGCTGGCAGCTCTCCAGCCCTTGAAGCACTTGAGGATTCAGGGAGGAAAGTTCGACAGGGCTGGGGAAAGAAAAGCTGCCTGGATGAGTAATGACACTGAGGAGCACGCTCAGGTTTCAGGAGTGTACAATGCCCCTAAGCTGTCTGTTTTCACAACTTCCAGGCAGCAGCCTGCAGCTCTGGGACTGAGCACTGGGGCACAGAATGGAGAGGCCCCTTCTAGAGGAAAATGAAGGGGAAAAATTCATTCTGCATGGATCCTGGGCTCTCTGTGGGCAGAGCTCAGGCAGTCTCATCACAGGAATAGAAAGGCTGGGAGAGGGAAGCTGTAGCACTGGCAGCTTGCAGATGTCTTGGTTCGGAAAGGGGAAAATTTGCTTCTCTATAATTCCTGATATGTTGTGTGTGTAGAAACTTGGTATTCTGGATACTTAAACCACACATTTCATGCAGAGCATTTAGATTTATATTGAAAGTGAGAGAATTCATCCAAGCACTACATCTCTATGTAACATATATGATATATGACATCATCTATGATCACAGGCTCTTAAATATTATTCTCTTCTGTAGGACAAATTTTACATTCTGAGAAAAATTTTTAAGGACACAGATTGACAGTGTAGTCTCTACATGAGAGCTGGGTGATATCAGGAAATGGCAGGGAACTTTTTGATGGGGGGGTTGAGACATCACTTTAGAATGAACATTTGTTCAGCAAATCTTTTCCTATCCCATCTTTACGTGGCAGCACAACACTGTGTATTCTGAGCATGGGGTGTGATATCTGTAATTGAAGGCACCTTGATGGGTTTTGGTGTTCATTTCCCACCCCTGTATCTTTTGTCAGGATATCTAGGGTCCATAGGAATGAGTCCAGCTGTACAGGCCTTTAAAAGAGTGGGAGAGAGCTATAGAATCATAGTTTCTAGAATCTCTGAATATCTCATAAACAGCTTTTTTTTCCTGTGAAAAAAGAATTGTCATGTTTAAAAGATCCAGGGTCTGTTAGACCACAGGGCTCAGATTCAAATATTTACCATAGGTTTGCCAGCTCTCTATGAGACTTTTAATATTTGATCTTTCTGAGAAGACCTTGCTTTGAGCAATTTCAGGAGAGTCTTTTTCTTTTCCTTTTACAAAATTTGAAGTTTCTCTGGCTTATTTTTGTGTAGCAAAAGTTTGTAAATTATCCCAAAAGGCTGTAAAGATGTGAAATGCAGAAAACAAAGAAAATATCCCTCAAAATTAAGTAACTGCTGTATTTTAATCCAGTTCAGTGACTTGAATGGACTGGCATTGTGAGCCTTTCCTGTGGTGAACAGTCTCTTCTACTCATAGGTGAACCTTCCATATTTTGAAAGTTGATGCCATTGTAGGTACAGGATCTTCTGTCCAAATTATATTTTTCCTGGGACAGGAACACACTGAACTCAATGAGTATTAAGTAGCATTCACTCTAGGAGTGAAAATGACAATTTGAGAGGAAAGATAAGAAACACTTTTTGGAAATAGCTGAAGAGAAGGAAAAAAAACTATAAAAGCAGCTGTTGGAAAGTGCTCAGAGGTTAGGAATGCTAGAAATAATCCAGCTGAGATGGATTAATGGGAAGAGTGCAGGTGACACAGTGAAAGATGCACAATAAATTACATTTATCATTAATCTTTGGGGCTCTTCATGTGGGTACTATTAATAACTATCTGTCCATGTTTGAAAAGGTGTGTCTGGGAGTGAGGGACAGAGAAATGATGTGTACAATTTATTTGCATCCTTTAATTGCCATAAAATCTGTCTGTGGGAAAAGAAAGCTGAAATGTCTCCTGCCAAATACTGCATGAGCTGTGAAAAGTTTTCAAGCTGAGCCAAAAAATGCATCTAACAAGTGTACAGCAAGTGAAATACTTTGTCTTTTCCATCTTTAGAATGAGCATTGAATGTTTAAATACCTGTCAATCCACAGCTTGGCAGCGGAAAAGGAAAGAATTTGGTTTATTAGTTTTTGGGTGGGTTTTTTTCTCTGTCACTATGGATACTGGAGTATACATTGCCTCACAACCCAGGAAAATGACTTTGTTAAAACTGTGTTGGTCTTCCCCCAGCTTTTGTTCATTCCTGCAATGTTAACTTTAGTCCCTGGGCAGTGGAGACAGTGGCATGGGTTAGACACTGCAACATGAGAGCTGCTTTTGTTTCCAAGGGATGTTGCCTGGCATGCAGCTCCAGGCACTGCCAAACAACCTTTTAGAAGGCATCTTTCAGCTAAAATCACCTGATGTCACAAGGTACCTCAAGCTGGGCAGTTTTTAATGGCCTGAGCAGGAGGTCTTGTGATTCAGAAGGCTTTTTAAAAAGAAAAGCTTGCACAGGCTTAAAATCAAAGCCTCCTTTTTCCAGATCTCAAAAGCTTGTTGTGGATCTGACCAACTCAAGCAATTGCCTCTGTCTCTGCCAGAAACCACAGCTGTATCAACAACACAAAGTGGTCATTGTTATCAAAGGCAGATCTGAAAGAATTAGAGTAGACACTTTAAATGTGGTCATCCCCAGCAAAAGGTAATTAATCATCAGGAAGAACCCTCTACCATGTGCTACAAAAACAAATCTGGGACTGGGAATATCAGCCTAGCAGGTTTTTCCCTTTTTGTCCTGTGATTAGGGAGAAGAAGAAATCCAAGGATGAAGTTTGATAATAGTGTTGTCTCCTCAGGTCATCTTAATACTAATTTCTTCACCTGCACAAACCTGCCACGTTGTGGGAGACAGTGAGGGTCCCCAGAGAGCTGGTGGAACTTGGCATCCTCCTGGTGGGATTTGCAGCAGTGCTGTGTGAAGTCATGGGACAATGCTTGGAAGCTGCTGTGCCTGCTAAATGTTGTAAACCAGAACTGTAATCCATCATAAGTAACTCCAGATGTGACACAGTGTCAGAAATCTGAAGGTGTTTGTAAAACAAATCCTACTGTGGCAGAGCTTATTAAAAAAAAAAATTAAAAGATACGTATTCAAATAGTCTTAAATTGCCAAATGCCAGCATATTTTGAGCAGTTTGGTTAGTGCAGGGACCACAGGACTTCCTGGCATTAAACTACAGCAGGATGTTTGATTCATTAGTGTGTTTCAGAAATCATGCAGATCCTAAACCCAAAGAGGGAGTCAGCTTTGGAGGCTTTCTATCACATCTGCTTCCCTTTGGAGTGGAAAGCAACCAGGCTGAACAGCCAGTGTCCCTTTGTAGAAGCTGTTGCAACATGTCAAGGTGTCTTTTAGAGCGAGTCAAGCTAGTCTTGGAGTGTTGCATTGGAGCAGTTTTTCCCAGGAGAGGAAGAAGGGTTTCTGTGTAGCTGCAGCTGTCTGTATTGGCCACCTGTGTTCGAGGTGGCTCCCAAGAAGCAGCAGCTCCACAGGGTGCTGTGTGCTGGCTTTGTGCTGTGTGCTGGGAAGTCCTGTTGTTCAAGCAAACAAGTGTCACTTGTTGCTGCAGTATCATTACTCTGACCAAGGGAATGCTTACCCAGAGAGATCTGTGTGTCAGTCCCTACCCAAATCAGCCCTTTAGGGAGGAGTCTGAGGGTTCTTGAGTGCTCAGTACTTTTTAGCCTCTGTACTAGCCTTGACATCTCAGTCTCACATGCAGCTCAACCACGTTCCCTGCAGAAGGCTGAATGAACCCCTGAAAATTGCTCAGCATCTTGACAGCCTTCCTCAATGACCTGCAGCATTTTAAAGGTTACTCATGAAACCAAAAGCCTTAGAAAGTGGTGCCTGTGTCTGGTTTGAACAGCTGGACTGAACCTGTGTGGCCTCAGGGTGGCTCCTGACACTTCCCAGAGCACACTGCAGTCACCTGGCTGCTGGCTGAAGAGTCACACAGGTGGCATAAAAGAGATTTATCAAGCTGGATTCTTTTGCAAGGTCCATCAGCCTGGTGTGAATCAGCAGTCCCTTAGTGCTTGTTGCAGTGCCAAATGCAAGAGAAAGAGATCTTAGGCTTGAGTCACTCTAGATGGCCACGGTTCTCCTGGGCTCCTGGCAACCTGCAGCTCCCTGAGACTACCTGCAGAGCAAGTCTGGCATGTGCAAAAGGTACCTCAGTGATACCTCCTCTGTGCATCCCTGAAATGCTCTGCCTACAAAGGAGGCTCACAGACCTCAACCCTGCCAGTATTGTTCCCTGGAAGGGTCTTCCACAGTGAGAAATGTTTGGGAGCAGAGATCACTGGGTTTCACCCTGGAGGCGTTGAGTCATGCACAGATGGAAGGGTGGAAGGGGAAGTTATCTTTACTTCCCACTGCCTGGTGTGTACAATTTCAGACTTAACACAGCTCTGCCTTTGACTTGCACTCTCTGGAGCTGGGCCATCTCTCCTCCCCCTCGATCTCTCACGTACCATGTGTGCTCACTGGGCTGAGGCAAGAACAAGGCACCATAAATATAGCAGGAGACAGCTTGCCATAATATCTCACCATGCCATAAATAACCACGTACTTCAGCTGCTCACTGCTCCTCTCTGGAGCTACCTGCACTCAGAGATGTTTTCCATGGGTTCTCACATGTTGTCTGTAAATTCAGGTCCCATGTTTAGGCAGAAAATTTGGATACACCTTCAAAATAGAGGATTGGTGGAAATGTAGAACTTCTAACACTTCCATATTCACCTTCTGCTCAAAGAAGAGGAACGGTGGGTGGTGATAATGCCCCACTGCTGTGCACAAGTGATGAAAGGTGCAGTTCTTTCAGCTCTCACTATGCTGCTGCTGCTATTACCAGGTCTATTATCAGTCAGAAATCGAGGAGTGGCAAATATGCTCTGCAGTAATGGAGAGGAAGAGAAGCCCCTGCTTTTGTATCTGCTAACATGACCTGAAATGTATGAGTAGCACAGCTTTGAAGGAGATGGTTTTTAAAGGATTTCATTAGCTTGGAGTGCACTTCTAAGATGACACATTCACTTTTGTTGCAGTTCCTTTCAAGATTAGCTTGTATGAAAGATACAACAGAAATCATCTACTTTGATATTATTCCCACATTTTCTCTGGGTGTTTTTTTTTTTAATAATTTTGTTTCTTGCTAGCTCCGCGTTTTCTCATTATTTTAATTTTGCTTCTCTCAGATTCATTATCTGCCTTGCATTTCTGATAGACAGGGCAAGGTGTGGGCTAGGTGATGATGGCAGGCACAGCTGGAGAGCAGCAGCAGAGGGGCAGCCTGGAGGAGTCAATGCAGGGAGAGGGATACACTCACACCTTCCCAAAAATGATGTGGAACTGAAGGTTTTTTCCCATTTAAAGCTACCACTCTGTAACAGAGCCTTTGGAGGGTGTTCCTCTGTTTTTACGGAGTATCCCCTTAGAAAAGAGAGTCCTCTGGGAGTGAAGGGAGAGGAAACTGTCCCCATTTTGTGAAGAGACTTTCTCAGAACACACCTCTTTCCCAAGTGCCAGTTCCCTACCTGTCGCAGTCCCAGATAAAATTTTCAGGTTAAGCAGATTCCAGCCTCTCCCCTGGGATCTCCTCATCTCCAAAAAGTGTCTTGTGTTTAACAGTGTTTGTTGCCTGATTACTTCATACTGTCACACTGATGTCCCAGCAGCCACAATTTTGTTCTGCTAATCTGAGCTTACGTGATGGAAGCCAGCCAGCTGTCCCCAGACATGTCCCTCTGCTCAGCGTGCCCTTGTGACACAGCACAGGGATGCACATCCACCAAACTTAACTGGAGTGGGGAGGGAATGCAGGCTGCACTTTTCAGAGCAAGCTCAAATCCACACCCATCAAACCCCTTCCCTCTTAAGTCAGCAGTAAACCCAGCTTGCTGAATGTAAATTCTCCCATGGAGTCTAATGGGAGTCAGCTGGGCATCCTTCTCTATCCACGTGGCTCCTGCATGCTGCACCAGCCTCCTTCCTCTCCTTTCCTGGATGCTGGTAAAACCAAATGATGTTATATATATAGGATTTACAGCAGCTAGCCTTCCCCCTCTCTTGACACATAAAAATGCTTCCAGACCCAGAAGAGATGAATAACTGATGCCCTGTGGCAAGCTCTGCCATGGCTAACTGGATATCCTGCCTGACTCTTCCCAGAGAGCTGTGGGAGAATGAACTCGTTTCTCTAAGGAGAGGCAGTGGCATAGAAGATGCAGTGTTTGTCTGATATTTTCCATCAGGACACTGGAGCAGCAGATCCCTGATTCAGTGGAACCCATCTCTTCTCAAAGGAGTGTGGGCTGGGGTCATCTTTCAGAAGTCATTGCTTCTGAAGCTGAAAACTGGGGTCAGAAATGTGGGAAAGCCCTTAGTAATTAGAGAGATCAGTCAGGGACAGTTGATTTCTAGGAAGCACCCCTCATTCCCTGACTGACCAGCCATTGCCCTTGGTTGTGTTTTGACTTCCAGCACTCTGTCCAAGTGTTGCCACGCCACGGTGGCCCTGCTGTACCCCTTCACCTGGCAGCACACCTACATCCCCGTGCTGCCGCCCTCCATGATCGACATCGTGTGCTCGCCCACCCCCTTCCTCATCGGCCTGCTCTCCAGCTCCCTGCCCCGCCTCAGGGAGCTGCCCGTGGAGGAGGTGAGTCCTCTTCCCCACTGGCAGTCCTGCATCCATATTGAGTCCTGCATCCCCACTGTGAGTCCTGAGTGCACACTGTGAGTGAGTCCTGCATCCCCACTGGGAGTCCTGCATCCTCACTGGGAGTCCTCATCCCCACTGTGAGTGAGTCCTGAATGCACATTGTGAGTGAGTCCTGCATCCCCACTGTGAGTGAGTCCTGAATGCACACTGTGAGTGAATCCTGCATCCTCACTGTGAGTCCTGCATCCTCACTGGGAGTCTTGCATCCCCACTGTGAGTGAGTCCTGAGTGCACACTGTGAGTGAGTCCTGCATCCCCACTGTGAGTGAGTCCTGAATGCACACTGTGAGTGAGTCCTGCATCCTCACTGGGAGTCCTCATCCCCACTGTGAATGAGTCCTGAATGCACACTGTGAGTGAGTTCTGCATCCTCACTGGGAGTCTTGCATCCCCACTGTGAGTGAGTCCTGAATGCACACTGTGAGTGAGTCCTGCATCCCCACTGTGAGTCCTGCATCCTCACTGGGAGTCCTCATCCCACTCTGAGTCCTGCATCCCCACTGGGACTCCTACATCCCCGCTGTGAGTGAGTCCTGCATCCCCACTGTGAGTGAGTCCTGCATCCTCACTGTGAGTGAGTCCTGCATCCTCACTGTGAGTGAGTCCTGCATCTACACCATGCTGTACTCGAGGTTCTTCCCTGTGGGCTGAGCTGTTTTCTGTCAGCTGGCAGCGCCAGGGAGCAGAGCTCTCATCCTCTGGCTGCCATGAGCGTGGGGTAAGGGCAGAGCTGGGTGTCCCCCCAGGCAGACAAAGGTCTGTGCTCTGCCTTGGCCACAGCTTGGGAAGGCAGGGGGCTGGAATCTCCCACTGTGGGGCTGCTGTGGGTAGGAGATGGTTTTATTACAGTTCATACTGGTTTCTGCATGGTGCTGTCCAGAGGCTGCATGCAAATTCTGTTAGTCTTAAGTGTGATTGCTACAGCCTGGCCAGGACAGCTGCCCCTCAGGTTAACACAGGAGCCTCACAATAGCAATAAATAGTTAAGAGTTGGATTCCTGAGGCACAAGGGTAAGCACAGCAAGGCTGAATCTGATCTCTGCCTCCCCCAGCAGTGCAGCACATGGGGAGAAAGGATGAAGCTCTGACCCTGCTGGGTGGTAAAGGAGCAGAGGGCCAGGCCTGGAGCACAGCTCCTGCTGTCCAAGCTGGGCTGTGGTTTGCAGTGGTATCCCTAGAAAGCCAGAACATGGGCTGTGCTCCTGAGTCATGCTGGGTGCCTCCTCCAGCTGCAGGGGAGGGTACAAGGAACAGGGAAGTGTTTCCTCCAGAGCAGTTACAGATTAAGATAAACTCTGATGGTGGAAATAATTACTTCCCCTTTTGATTCTTGCTCTTTCATTCTTAGGTCCTCGTCGTTGACCTTGTAAATAATCGGTTTCTGAGACAGGTGAGCAGAGCTAATTCACATCCTTTTCTCCTCTTTTTCCTCCATAACTTACCTCCATCTGTGTTTGCTGACCTGCCTGGCTGGATGGATCACTTTCTCCCCACTCAAAAACTGAGGCAGGGCTTGTGGTGGGCAGTGTTGTAGGGGTTGCTGTGTATATATGTAACATCAGCATCCTAAACCACAGCTGTTGAGGACTAAATCATTGGGAATTACCTCTTTCTCTTTTTTTTTTTTTTTAAGAGGGGAAAATGACGGCACTTGGGCACTATAGGTCCTCAAGTGTCATCCTGTAAGGCAGAGGACAGAGCTGGAAAGCTTTGGCTCAGCACTGTCTGCTGGGAGGCAGTGTGGGTACTTGCAGCCTGTGTCTGTCAGTTCATCTCCCATCACATACTCTGCTCTGAGTGGGAGGGGAGCCTTGATGGTTTTTTGAAATCCTTACTGCCTCAGGAGCTTGTGGTTCCTCAATCCAGTCCTTGCACTGGATGGGTCACAGGCAGGAAGGTGGTACATGGGAGCCTGTGTGTTCCTCTGCAGGCAATATTGCCTGCTGATTTTCACTTCCCTTTGTTGTGGAAGGAGGAGTGGAAAGGGGAGGAGGAAGGGAAGAGGATAAATGAGTAAACACACTCCTGGCCCAGGAGGCTCTTTTTTCCCAGAGCTCTTTGGCAGATCGCTGAGCAGCGCTGGCAGCGTGGGTCTGTGCCGGGGCTCAGCCCCGTGACTCAGAGGGGATGAGTGCTCCTCCTGCTGCTCCTCCTGACTCAGAGGGGATGAGTGCTCCTCCTGCTGCAGGGAGCAGCATGTGGGAGAAGGCCAAGCCCTCCCACAGTCCTCGCCTGCCAGCTGCCTCAGCTCTGGGGTAATGCTTTACCTTGCACCTCTCTTCTGAAGGCTTCAGCTGAATCAGCTGACTCAGCCAGGGCTGGTAGGAGCTCTGCACAGTCACTGGCAGATCCTTGGCTCCCATGTTCCCTGGGAATTCCTTATGCCTGTGTAAGAGGTTTGGTGCCTGAGCAGAGGCTCTGCTCACCTGGCCACGTGCCAGTATTGTTCACACACCTCCTCTTTGTGGCGGGGCCAGTGCTCGCGAGCAGATGGTGAGGCCAGGGGTGAGCCCTGCCCAGTAGCCTCCAGGGTCAGACATGTAAAATTCCTCCAGAATAGGGGAATATTTAGGAAAAGACACCCCCTTTCTCCTTCCTCTTGTGCTTCTTGATAGCACTGCGCTGGGTGATGCTGGGAATGTGCCAAATGCATTACAGTTATGCCTCTCGTCACAGTTCATTTCTAGTGCTCCCCCTGCTGTGCTGGGGACAGGGTAGGAGATGTTTTTGTCGCAGCCCCAGTCCCTGAGGAGGTAGCTCTGTCTTACAGATGGAAGATGAGGACTCCATCCTGCCCCGCAAGCTGCAGGCCGCCCTCGAGCACATTTTGGAGCAGAGGAATGAGCTGGCAAGTGACAAGGAGGAGGGCCCTGTCAATGGCAAGCAAGGTAAAGCACAGTGCCTTTCAGCTGAAAACCGTGTCTTTTCCTGCCCCTTTCCTATCTGTCACTTCTTACAGGAGAACTAGGCTTGTACTGAATTTAACACCACAGGTGTTGGAGGTAGATCAGGATTTTGGTTAAGCTATATGAAGTATTCCAGCGCACAGGGACAGTTCTCTGTGTGAAGGACAACAGCACTTATTTCTTCCCAGCTCTGGCCATGCTTCCCTTACAATTCCAGTGAGCACCTGTACTCCTTTTCAGAGGGGTTTCATAGGCTTTCATCCCACTCTGGGGCTGGCCATGAGTGATGCAGGCTCCTCCAGGGGACAGTCACCTGCAGAGCTGCAGACTCGGCCATGACCATGTGGCTTGTGGTGACTGGGCTGGGACAGCTCTCTTGGGGGACAGTATGGGCATCTCCTTGCTACAGAGGAGCCTGGAGAATGTGCTGGTTTTGGCTAGGACAGAGTTCATTTTCTCCCTAGCTGGTATGGGGCTGTGTTTTGGATTTGAGCTAGAAATGGTGTTGATAATGCAGGGATGTTTTAGCTGTTGCCGAGCATAGCTCATACTGAGCCAACACCTTTCTGCCTCTCATCCCACCCTACCAGTGAGTGGGCTAAGGGTGCACAAGGACTGGGGAGGGGACAGAGCCAGCTGACCCCAAAAAAACAATGGATTCCACATGGAGTCATGCTCAGCATATAAAGCTGCAGGAAGAAGAAGGAAGTGGGGAGACATTTGGAAATAGAGTATTCTGTCTTCCCAAGTTGTGTGTGCTGGAGCCCTGCTTTCCTTGGCAGGGCTGAACACCTGTCTGCCCATGGGAGCTGCTGAATAAAACAATTATTTTGCTTTGCTTGCATGCAGTTTTATATTCATCCATTAAACTCTCTTTATCTTAGCTCGTAAGTTTTCTCACTTTTACTTTTCTGATTCTCTCCCCCATTCTACCAGAGTAAAGTGAGCACCAAAATAAAGCTTGGTGTCTTTCAAAGTAGTAACAATTTGGTCTACTTCCATGACAAGCACTTCCTAGGATGCTCTCTCTCTTGAACAGCTTTTTCTTCTCAGGCTGGATCTGAAAAAATACAGGGAAAATACAGGGAATTTTTACCCAGTGATTTTTCTAGCACATTCTTACAGCACTGTCCTGAGCACTGCCTCTTTATTTTTTCCTTAGAAACCAGCCCTTTGAACGAGGTGGTGTCCGAGGCCTTTGTCCGTTTCTTTGTGGAGATTGTGGGCCACTACTCCCTGTTCCTGACGCCCACGGAGCGCGAGGAGCGGGCCCTGCAGCGCGAGGCCTTCCGCAAATCCGTCTCTTCCAAGAGCCTCCGGCGCTTCCTGGAGGTCTTCATGGAGACACAGATGTTTGGGGGCTTCATTCAGGAGCGGGAGCTGCGGAAGCAGGGGGTCAGAGGTGAGGGGTTCCAGCTGGGCTCTGGAAGCTGCTGCTGCTCCTACGAGAGCAGGGACAGGCTCCCCAGCCACCACCTGCATCCCCAGTTCTGTGCCTGGAGGCTGCAGTGTCTGTACAGGAGCACCAGAAGGGAATCTGCTGGTTTCTGGATGGGGTTGGGATTGCAGGCATCTTTCACCCTTGCAGTATCCTCCACGTGTGCCCCTTCCATTCCACGTTGAGTTCCACTGCTGGAGTGACATTTATTCTCGCAGTCCCTCATGCATTCTTCCTGTGTCAGGAGGAAAAATGAGCTGGATTGGTCATGGTTCTTTTGTCTAGTAGAAAGCTTGGATGCTGATCTCCTTCCCAGAGCTGCTACTGCAGTTTCACTCCTGTTATCCCACAGTCCCAAGGGCTCTACGGGCAGCTGAAATTTCTTATCCCTGCTGCTACTGGTGCTGGCTTAGCAGCTTCCTGATGAGCATTAATAAGCAGGGAATGCTTGAATAGGTGGCTGAGTAAAAGAGGTAAATTCTGCACGATGATTCCCCAGATGATGTCACTCCCTGGGCTTAGCTGTGTTCACAGCAGAATGAAGAGAGGTACATTCTGTACCCTGAGTGAGCTACAGCAGCTCAGTCAGCCTTGCAGTGGGGAGGGAGGGGGTAGACCAAAGCTTCTGTGCCAAATCTGGCCTCAGCTGATGGAGGAGGTGGGGTGAGTTGTTCTCTCCCCTGTGCAATAATGTGTGGGTAAGCTGAGACAGTACATTTTCAGGTGGGCATTCCTACTTGGATTTATAGAGACACAAAATAAAAGCTGTTGATTTCTGTCTTTCTGCAGGTCTATTTGAGGTACGGGCTCAGGAGTACCTGGAAACACTTCCCAGTGGGGAGCAGAGTGGAGTCAATAGGTTCCTCAAAGGCTTAGGTAAGGAACCAGCAAAACCCTTGGCTTCCCAAGGGCTGGGCTTCTTGTTGCCTTCAGGTTGGGCAGCACAGAAGCTGCCCAAGGGTGACAGGGCTGGTGACTATGTGTGGCATCCAGTGCCTGGCCATGTATCCCTGTGCTGGCACGCTGTTGGCTCTGGCCCTGGTCAGTCACTGTCTGGAGGCTGGTGGAGAACCAAAGGTTGGACCATGAGCTGTATCCTTGTCTTCTAAAGGAGACAGGTGGGCCTGAGGAGGCAATGGAGCAGCCAAGGACTTGGGGATGGTGGATGCAGGTCCTGATGGGGGGATTGACAGAGTTTTCATTGCCTTCAGGTTTGTGCTTAGGGATCAGCAATGGGAACTGCCCAGGGGTATTCTAAGATTCCATTTATTTTCTGCTGTAAGGGGAGCTAGCCAGGAGCTCGAGACTGAGGTTAGAAGTCTTTGATAAGTCATCAGACACTGTGACTGAGTTTGATCAGGTGTTAAGATCACATCCCTGGTCCTGTCTGATCTTGGCCGTTTAAGAGCAGCAGTGCCTGAGGGGCTGGTGTGCCCTGGACAAATGGGCTCTGGAGGGTGTGCCTGGGAGCTTGCAAGGTCTCAGCCTGCAGCACTGAGGCCCCTGCAGGCCCCTGCTTCCTGCTTTGCAGAGCAGCTGGCTGTGGACAAGGAGCCAGGGATGGCAGCAGGGCCAGTGCACCTGCACAGGACAGAGGTGGTGGGAAGTGACACTTGTTTTGCCTGTTGCTGCGGGGAGATCATTTTCTTTTCTCTGTCTCTTCAGGCAGCAAAATGAAATTCCTCCACAAAAAGTAAGAGCGAAGCACATCCTCATTCCACAGAAGAGAATGGCTTTACCACTTAGCAGCAATAAATCAGACTCATCAACCATTCCCATTGAGCCTGCTCCCAGGAGCCAGCAGCCTTGGGCACAGCTGCACAGAGCCGTGGTGCTGCAGGAAGCTGGGATGGCTGCAGCTGCCAGGACAGGCTTCTGGATGTCTACAGTAGCAAGCACTGGACCAAGCACTCTCTCTGAACTCTGCACTAGCACGTTGCAGGCATCCCCGTGGATTGGATCTCTTAGTAGTCAATTCTTTATTTGGTTGTATTTTTCTATTTATATTGAGGTTAGAACAGTTATTAACCGATGACTCTTGCCCTGCCTCCTCTCTGCCTGGTGCTGCAGGAGGCCGAAGGGGGATTCCCATGGGACTGAGCAGGCAAAGAGGGCGTGGAGGGGAAGGACAGAGATGTCTGAAAGTAGGTCTCTGCAAAGCAAGGACACTGAGGGCTGCAGGGATGATGTGGACTGACCAGGAGGAGCTTCCAAGCAAGGGAAAAGGGTGAGGGGGAACCACTAAACCTACTGAGGACTTGATGGGCCAGCCAGCTCCCTGGGTGGCTGTACCAGGGAGTCTTGGCACAAGGAGAGGCCTTTCCTCATGCAGTGTAATTAAAAGCCAGTTGTGTAAAAGGCACGTGGATCCATGGTGTTTTCATGGAAAGGGATGAGCTGTGTGTTCCCATCATCCTACCTAGCACCAAGCATGAGCCAGAGAGGACATCAGGCAGCTGGACCCTTGCCTTGGCCAGGCCCTCAGCTTCCCTGTGAGTCTCAATCCCCCACCTGGCAGCTTGCCAGGAGAGCCCAAGGTGGAGCTCACCTGCAGGATCTTATCTGGGAGAGCTTCCCAAAGGTCAGATGGGCTCTCCTCTGCTGTCATGGGTGTTGCTGCTGGGAGCACAGCTGGGAACAGGCAAGGACAGAGTGTCTGCTGCTGCCTTCTGTGCTCCTGCCTGGGCAGGAGGTGGGGCCTCCTGCTCCCCTCTCCTCTGCCTGTGGTGACCTCCTTTGGTGAGGAGGTGGCAGGGGAGGTGAGTGGAGGTTGAGGCAGGGTGAGGGCTTTCTTCCACCTGGTGTGGAGACTGTTACACTTGCAGTGCTTGTGAGGGCGAGAGCACCTGGAGCATCCTTGAGTCTGCTCTTGGGAGGAGAGTCTCTTCCCAGCTGCTATGGGGTTGCAGGGTGAAAGCTGCATATGGGTACCTTTGCTGCAGCTGTGCTGGGCTGCACAGGACCCCCAGAGGCTTTGAAAATGATCCCTGTGGTCCATGGGCCTTGCCAGGTGAGAGGACCTTTCTGACCAGCAGTGGGGTTCAGAGGACCACACCAGAGCAGAGCGGTGGGTCCGGTGCTGCTCTGTGAAGCTTTTGAAGCCATGCAACCAGGTAGGTTGGGCAAATGGCTCTGGGTGGCCCTGCTTGAGCAGGGGCAGGGCCCAGGTGACCCCCATGGGTCCCTTCCCATCCCAGCCTCTCTGTGGTGAGCTCAGTAAAGGCTGGACAGCCGTGGTGTCACACCAGGCAGGAGGCAGCAGGCAGCACCTGCAGCTCTGTGCCCCCCAAACCTCTGTGCAGGGACAGAGGAAGCAACAATAGAGGGGCTCAGAGAAGCCAGCAGCATTTACTCCCCATCCCCACCCAGGATCAGGCTCCCTCAGAGGTGACCAGGTGTGGGGGCTGCCCCTTGGGTGTGCTGAACAAAATTGATGCCACTTCACTGTCACAGGAGCTGGTGGTGGCTCATTGAAGGGAACTGCAGTGGGGTTCGAGGTGAATCAAATGCTGTGCTTTGCTTCTTGTTTTAGAAGGAGATTTTAATGGAAACATTATGAAGCTTTGCAAAGCTGGCGTCACTCCCACACGTGTAAAGGTGGCCAGGATGCCTGCAAAGCTCTGTGGGATGCTAAATAAAGCTGATCTGTGGCTCAGCTCCAGCCTTCGAAGCAGGTCTCCTACATGGTCCCACACTGCCAGGGCTGCTCCTGGGGACTCCATATTCCTCTCCTTAAGTGATGTTTTCCATGGCGTGGGACTAGGCCTTCCTTGGCAGGAGCTGTGGTGAGGAGCAGGGAGGGGTCCCAGGCTGCCCAACACTTAGCTCAGCTTGAATTGGTGTGTGAGCATGCTGAGATGCTGGCAGCTTTTACTGCACTATCCTAATGGTAGGGTGAGGGCTTTCTTCCACCTGGTGTGGAGACTGTTACACTTGCAGTGCTTGTGAGGGCGAGAGCACCTGGAGCATCCTTGAGTTAAATTCAAATTAAAAAGGGCTGTGAAATAGCCCTGTTTGCCTCATTGGGGAGCTCCAAGGGGCTCTGCCAGCACAGGGCTCCATGACCACTCAGTGCATTTATTGGCTGCTCTCAGGAAAGTGGGAATCAAGCCTACATAGTGTACAAAACCCAAAGCGGGTGTTAAAAAGCAGCAGCAAGAGAAATACAGTCAAAGAAACATTTACAACTGTGTCATTAAGGATTTAAAATGAAACTTGGACAGGAGGTGTTGATCTCCAGCTGCAGGACAACCTCTTCAGCTTTACTTTGAGCTGTGCTGCTCAGAGATGAGCTTGACTCTCCATCTAAGGGCTCTGTATGCTTTGGAGGAAGCCACCTGTAAGGAAAAGCCATAAGATCATCTGTGCTGGGTGTGACCATGGGTCTGTGTGTCCTCCTTTGGAGGCTGCCAGCAGCAGGTGATCAGAGAGGACTGAACAGAGCACATACACTGGGGATGCCCTATGTGCTATACACACACACACTCTCTCTCTGTACTGTACACAAACATTAAACTTGCCTACTCCGCCTGCCAGGGGTTTCCTGCACCAGAGCTGGGTCTCTGTGTTTGGGTGACTTTCTGCTCCATGACCATGTGCACATGGGTGTAGGCAAACATGCTGAGGGAAGAGGCCAATCTGGGAGCAGTACAGATGTACCAAAGGGTGCTTGAGAATCAGGACACTGGTTAAACATTAAAAGCTGTGATCTCTGCTCCCTGACAGTTCCTGCCTAATTAAACAGCTCTCACACACCAATGTGTGCAGCTCTGCAGGGCCCTTGATGTGCAGGACTACACTTGCTACTGGCTAAATCCCAAGCTCTGTACCCCTCCTTGGTTTTCCAGCACAGGCTGTTGGTATCTTGCAACAGCTCAGGACACCTATGAAATCCCAGCCCTCCCTGAAACTTTTGGGAATGTCCCATCCACCATGCAGTTGTTGATTCTGTAGCTGGCAGGACAGACAGACAGCCCTGGGCAGTCGAGAGACCAGACCCAGCCCTGCACGGGGCAGTCAGACTTGGGCTTGGAGTGCTGCAGCCAAGGGGGTTTGTTTGCACTTTGCTGCACGTGGGGATCCCTGCTGCCAGTTTCCAGGAGATTAGAACTCACCTCTCTGCCTGGAGACAGGTTTCAGGTGGCAGGTGGCAGCAGGCATCTTGCACGTGTAGAGCCCCAGGCAGCCACCGCAGTCAGAGGGCTTCTGGCAGGGCTGGGACTGGATGCTGTGGCAGGAGTGCTGCAGGGAGAGGGAAGTGATGGCTGCAGTGTCCATGGCAGCCAGGACCAGCCCAGTCACAGCTGCATCATCACTCTGCAGTCACAGCACAGCAGCTCACCAGGGACTAGAGCAGCAGCTTCACTGCAAGGAGCTGGAAAAGGTGGGGCCCAAGGAAGTGCTTCCAGGGCCAGTTCATTACTGGTTTTCACTGGGAGCACTCTAAGCTGGCCACCACAGCCACAACACAGCCCTCCAGTGCCTCTGCCCTTCTGCTGTGGTGGCTCCCACCCCAGCTGAGTGGCATCAGGCACGGCGTCACCCAGCACTTGTGGTTAAGGCAAGGTCTACTCGTGTGCCACCAAAGTGTGGTTTGGGTTTGATAAAGGAGAAGTTGGTTATTTGTGGGATGCTGTGCTGAGCCTGTGGAGCAGATTTCCCATGGGCAGAGAAAGGCTGTGCTGAGAGGAGCTGTCCCCAGCAGGACATCAGGGCATGGTGCCCCCACGGCAGAGCTGGCAGAGCTCTGTTAGCACTGTGGGGAGTGAACACTGCAGGGAATGCTCCCCTCCTGTTCCTGAACCCTGCTGGGGCTGGGGCTGGAGCAGGACTGTCCCTGCAGCTCTGGGGGCAGCACATGGGGACAAGTGCAGCCAGACCTCTGCTCTCCTCCTGAGCTGCTCACAGCCACCAGCTCTGCTCTAAGCCTTGCCAGGTACCAGCTGGGGATCTGGGGGTGGCCCTGCCTCACTCCCTTCTCAGCACCCACACCCACGCTGTGTTGAGAGGCCACGTTGTGACTGGCGCCTTTACGTGCATCTTAAGAGGAATGGCCTTAAAAACACTTTTTCTACCTGGTGTTTGCAGGATCATGGCATGCTCAGCATGTCCTGCTGTCCTGTCCGATCCTGACTGGTGCCCCACCCATCCAGCAACCCCCGGCCCAAACCCTCTCCCCTGCTGTGCTTACCGTGTCGCTGTTGAACTTGCCGTAGTCCTTCAGGTGGTGGCTCAGCCTGGCCGTCCTGCTGCGGGAGGGCTGCAGGGGGAGCCTCCAGGGCTTGCCAGGGGCAACGTGCTCCCCACTGCCCAGGAGAGCCCTGGCTGTGGCCTTGCTGAGGGACCTGGAGCTGGGGTGTGCCTCTCTCATCACTTTCCATGCACTGGCCAGAGCATGGGTCCTCCTCTCCGAGCCCTGCCCAGACAGCTTGTCACCTCCATCTCCAGGTGGCCAAGGGGTTTCTTCAGGGAGCCCAGCCTCTGCCTGCCTCTGCAGGGTGCCAGCCTGGCTCCCCAGTACCCCAGACAGTGCTGGGACTGGGCAGAGCAGCACCAGGAGGAGTGTGGTGACTGCCAGTGCCTGGACATTCATCCTCAGGTCCTGCCTTTGCTCAGGGTTCTCCTGCCTGGACAAGACTGCTGGAGCAGAGGTGGAAGCTGCTTTTTTCCCCTGACTCTGGATGAAGCCAAAGTAATTTTTATAGTGCAGGGACATACCCTGGGGGCACAGCCCTTTTCCCCCGCCCCTGCTGTGTCCCACCTCCAGCTTGTGAGCAAACCCAGCTGCTTACGTGGGCCCCAATCCCCCTCCCTTGTGTTCCCAAACATCCCAGCACCCTTCTGCCACAGCCAGCCTGTCCCTGCTCGGGGTACACACATGGGCATGTGGCATCTGAATCCTTCAGCTGAACCACAGCTGCAAGCAAGGTTCTAGTAAAGGAGAGCTGATGGTAAATGTCTGTGTGTCTGAGGGAAAGGTGGTGGGCTCAATGGGAAGGAGCTGCTATGAGCCTGGTGGCAGTAGCCTCAGGTGGAGGAAAGGCACCCAGTTAATGCCTCTATCCATTCCAGTGGGAGCTCACTGGTTAAACAGCAGAGCGCACCCAGGAGAGCGATGTTAGAGCTGCCCTGACACAGCATTTTGATTAACCTCAGCGCTGTGTCAGACACCAGGGAGCTGCTCCTCAGCCACGGGGTCTGACTGTGGTCTGTGGATAAAAGGAGGGTGGGTCTGTACTGCAGGTTGACTATCAGTCAGGTTTAGGAACCAGCCAGCATCGAGACCCAACTCTACTGGAAATCAATTTTAATGAGTTTCAGTGTTCACCAATCTATGTTAGCACCCACAGTTGCATCCTGTGCACACTTCAGGCTTAGAGAGAGAAGGTGACTTTTCCTCATGGCTTCCATGGCAGATGCCTTGGATCCCTCAGATCTCTTCTGCTTCAGACTTGATACTCAGGACTAAAGAAGGAGGAAGGAAGCTCCAAGGTCAGAGGAAGGCACGTGGAACAAGGAGCTGTCATCTTTTAAAGGCCACCAGCTGGTCCCTGGTCACTCTTCTTCACTTTGTCTTGCCTACTGTCTCCAGGGGCGTTGGACTTCAGAGCAAGAAGATGTGGTGTGTGCTGGCTGGCTTGGGAAGATGGATGAGGTTATCCTACAGTGTCATGTTCCTGCCAGCTGCACCCTGCCACAGATTGTGATCCATGGGACCTCTTGGATAGGAAAGAGTAAACAGCAAGAGCAGATGTTGCTGCTGGGCCCAGCTGAAGAGACATGGTCCTGAAAATCCAGGAGTCAATGACAAAGGAGCTACCGTGATAATGGACAACAGTGACACAAGGTGGAGGAAGAGAAAATTCCCTCAATAGAAAATCTAGAAGGCCTGGAGGTCAGAAAACCAGGAGGTCTGAAAGACCAGAAGTCAGCTTTTCATTCCACAGGAGTTCCCTGGGTAGGGGCCTCCTTTCTTGAGGGTTTACTCAGGACCGAAGCAGATAAAAGTTCTCAAAGCTCAAAACACAGTCCAGTTCCTGAAAACAGGATTGCTGCAAGTGCAATGAGGTGATAGATGAGAAAGGCACAGTGTTCTAGTCCATCTTCCATACCTTTGCCTCTGGCCAGCTCCTGCTCTTGACTTGCTCCTGGCTGACACTGGAAGTGCTGATTTCTGGGGAAATGGGCTCATAGGAACGGAGAGACAAGCTGGCAGCCAGCAGACCCATCCTCACACACGTGCCTGTGTCGTGTTTAGCAAGCACCCCCGCAAGGATTCCTGCCATTAAGCTGTGGAGGGAAAGAAAGATGGTTTTGAACAAGGGGAGAAGAGCTTTGAACCCAGGAATGTGGCTGCTCATTTGTGAGAGCTTTCATTTGGAGCCCAAGCAGCACTTACAGCAGCAGGATGTGTCACACAGGAACGCTGAGGTTACAATGAATGTGTTTTGCTTTTTCTGTATCTATTTTAGAGTACCAAATAATGTCATTTATTTGCATTTTTTTGCTCTTCTCATCTGAGAAGTTGAGATACTTCCTCTTGTACCAAATTTTCTCTTCTCAGTTTTCCAGGCAAGGCAGGAGAAAAGAGCCTAAGAAGGGAAGAATTTAATTTTCCCCTGCTCTCTAGTTATTTTGTCACTTATCTGCTCTTTGTTGGTGCCTCATTATGTCCTCATTATATTGGTGCCTCCTCTCCCCAAAGGGTTGGATGGGGTGAGAGACAAAGTTTCTGTATCTATGTGAGAGGGACAACAGGCAGAGCTGGAAAAAGAAATCCAAAGCTGAAATTACATTGGAAAGTCAGATTTTTGGGAAACATTTGCTATGGTTTTTCATTTGAGATTTCCCAGTAAAAGTGATGTAAGTGCAGTGTTTGGGATAGATTGGGAGACTCTATTCACAGCAACTACTGTAAAAATGTTCAGAAGCTAGGAGAGGACAGAGAAGGGAAAGAGAACTGACAAGACAATTACATTTTAGAGGAAGAAGCAAGGACAGGAAAATGTGATGGCAGGGAGGATTAATAAGGAAATCTATGGGCAAGGTAAAAAGAGCCCTTATTTTGCACTCCACCTAATTACATCAACATCTTCTTATCTATAACAAAGGCACAGAAGATTATGACTTCCACAAAGTGTTCAATCTCTCAACAGCTCCAGGAGCTGAGAGTAAATATTTGGGGGAGCATCCCCTAGCAATGCCATGTGTGAGCATGTGGTGTTAGGTTGTCATGGCAGCTGGGGGCAAGGAGCAAACAGACACTGCACACATGCTCAGCTCATGGGCAGAGCTCTGGAACTGCAGAGGAGCCATAGGGTGGAGGGGAGGCATGAAGTGCCCTGGGTCAGTTTCTGGGTTGCAATATCCCCTGACCAGTGCTTCTAAAGTGTGAAGGTTCGTGGGGTCTAAGCTGAGAAAGTGTTACATTTTAGATATTAGGAAAAAATTATTTACAGTGAGAATGGTGAAACATGAACAGAGAGGTGGTGGATGTCCCATCCCTGGTTGGGTGGGGCTCTGGGCAACCTGATCAACCTGCAGCTGTCCCTGCTCATTGCAGAAGGGTTCAAACTGGATGACCACCAAAGGTCCCTTCCAACCCAAAGCATTCTGTGTTTCTACAATAGCCCTTTGAAAGTGCCACCAGGCTGGGCTTGGGACACATAACCAGTTTATATGCTGTGGAGATGGCTTGAATGGCATTGCAGTGTCCTGGCATTTCCAGTCTGTTTTGGCACTCTTACTCTGTAGAGCAGGGATTCCCAGAGTTCAAGGTTCATGGGGTTATTAGGAAGTAAAACCCTGAATGAACAAGGGGGCTTTGAAAATTCCCCCATATGGCCTTGAGGACTCTGTGGAGAGGAATTTCCAGACCAATGTTACTTCAAGAATGGGAGCAGTAATGGGCCCCAAGCTTTCACATAGGTTTGGAAGGAAGAGCAAGCTTCCAGGTTCCCTAGTGTAACTCAGTGGAGGTGGTTGGCAGTGGTGCATTTTATCTCACCTTCGGTCTTCCCTTGAATTTTAAAATGGAAAAGGAACCCCTAAGAAGGACATTTCATTGCATTAGCCTCTAGAAAATACCTTGTCCTGCAGTAAGGAGTACTTGTGTTTGAGCAGATGGTGCAGAGGGGAGGCTGTGTCCCTGGAGGGGCTGGCTGGGGACACCTGCCCAAGGTAGTGAGCAAAGCTGAGCTTTCCTTAGGTCAGGCTGACCTCACGACACTCCTCCAGCCCACATTCCTCTGCTGTTCTTACACCTATTGCTCCAAACAACCATTTGGTCTTCTTTAGAGAAAACCAGCTTGCAGTTGAGTCAGCTCACCTCAGAGGTGATCTGGGACACAAACAGCACATCCTGGTGTCAAGTGGGCTCACCAGCTTGGCAAGAAGTTATTGATTGATTTTAAGTAAAATATTGAGGACTCTCTATGTTTAAAAAAAATCCCAAACCACAAAATCCTTTTCATTCTGGACGATGATCAGAGAGAAAAGTGTTGCTATGTTGAGTTATTGCTAGGTAAGAGTAGAAAGGGAAAAGGAATTATCTGTCACACACAGACTTTTGGTCTAGCTCAAGGCAATGAAAGGACAGAATCAACTATTGCAACATATGAAGCAAGAAGAAAAAACCAACCTGACTGCTACATATAGTTTGTCAAGTTAACAAGGAGCATAATAAAATATTACTCTGACAGACTGAGAGTTGATCACTGGGGCTAGGAATAATAGCTGTCATTTCCCACTTCTATGTATGGCATTGTGTGAACAGCCAGGCGAATTATACAGCAGACTCCTTTGAAGCAAGAGCTTCAAAATTGCCAGAGGTAAATGCAGAACCTGATGAAATGCTTTTACAAGGCCATTTTAGCTCTTGAGTGGCAGTTCCACTTCCATTGGAGAAGTGGAAGTAAGGCAGTTAGTTAGTAAGACAGCTTTGATGTAAGGTGGTTTACTTTGCTTTTAGCAGCTCAGCCCAGAGTAATTCAGAATTCTTAGATTGCCAGGAAAGGCTTGGATCTTGAAGAAAAGCAAAACTAATAATGGCAAGCCTGGCTTCCCAGATGCTTCGGGGGACAATTTTAGCAAGCTTTGCAAGGAATCACTGTAACCAGCCCTGGTCTCATCCTTAATGTCTCTTCCTCAAGCAGCAGTTGCTTTTCCAGTAGAATTTCAAACGAATCCGATTATGGCCCTTGCACATGCAGCTGGAGAGGACAAAGCAGCGAGGATATACCTGTCACCAGCTCCTGAGACGTTGACAATCTCCTCCCTGCTGATGGGGATGGCGGGGTAGTGGGCAGCACAGAGCCTGGCAGCAGCAGCCTGTGGGGGGAGGGAAGGGAAGTCAGTGGGAATTGCCCAAGCTGGTGAGGCCTGATGTGCCTGATGCCAGATCCGCAGGGATGGCAAGAAAAGAAAAGGCTGGAAAAAAGGCAATAATCTTTTTTCACACTTTGATCATTTAAATGAAGCTTCCTGCAAATGAAGCTCGCACTCATGAATATTCACATAGCACATTTAATTCTAGCTGACTCTAAACACTGCTGCTAGGAGCCAGCAGCACAGGGACAGAGAACTCGATTTGCTTTCAGAGCTGTGTATTCCACCCCCCCAAACACATACATTTTCCAGCAGTGATGCCATGTTTCCCAGGACTGCTGCCACGACACCAGAAATAGCAACAGTGCCATATGGCCCAAGAAAGAAGCAATTGAGAACTCAGAGTTAGTTTTCCATGCCCTTACCTGTTTGTGAGCTCCTGGATGAAGGGAGATGCTCCCTCCCAGGCTCCTGCCGCACAGGAGGACGCCGTGAGCACCGAGGGTCACCACCACACACTGCAGGTGGGCCAGCAAAGGGCAGGCCAGGGCCACTGCAGCCTGGACAACATCCTCCAACCTGGATGGCAGCTCTTCAGAGAGAGGGGAGGGAAAAATGTGCTCCAACTGTAAAGGTCCTCAACCAGCCTGTCTGTGGGCTGGCAGCCTATTTATGAGCACTTCTACTACTATTTATAGGTACTTCTACTATTTATGGGCACTTCTGAGATGTGGTTGGTAACATTTTTTTCTTTATATTATGGGAAACATGGAATTCTCCAGTGTTAGACTTCCACGCTGTACTTCTATACTGAGGAACCCAATTCTCATGGAACTAAGCATGTGTCTGTAGAGATCAAATAGCTGTCTGGAAGCATGGCTTCCTTGTTTCAATGCTGTTGGATTTCCATCTGCATTTGGTGGGGTGTGCCATTTCTGGAAAGGGTGGTACTGCTGGGACAGGTGCCCTCTGAGCACCATGCTTCAGGGACACATTGACAAACCAGATATTACTCCTGTTTAGGTGATGAAGTGAGGCAAATGGGACATCTGGTTTTGTGCAAGGAGCCATCCCAGGCCTACTGTGATCTCTGCTGGGTCATCCATCCATACAGCCCAGACAGAGATGGCAGTAAGGTGCAAGATACCATGAGCACTTATGAATCCCCACTATGCTATAACCCAGTTTGCCTGTTTTAGAGGCTGAAGCAGAAAATGCTCTTCTCCAGGATCTAAGTTATCTAAAAGTCTGACTGTCCCTTCTTATTCAATACCTGCTGGCACAGGGCTCCCGAGGGTCCGATTTATTGCTCTCAGCTCTTGCAGGTTGGGGGAAATGTATGTGAGTGCTTTCCAGCTGTCTGAGAGGAATGGCTTAGAGGCCTTGTTCTCATCTGTTGGCTCATAGCACACTTCAAAACAACAATGCAATCGGTTAGTTAATTAATTAATTAGTGGTTCGTCTCTGTGTCAGAGCAGGATGCAGTGGAGAACACTTAGCATAATCTGCACAACTAGAGTTACACCTTTAAATTATGAGGTACACCTTTAAATTATGAGATACTCACTCCCCCAAACCTGGGACAAGGTCTCCCAAGGTTTCCTTCTCAGTGTCCAGCAATGAGACAGCTGCTTCTGGCTCTGGCTGATATAACCAGACCCCAATTTTGTTCCTCCAATTAACTGGTTTTGGAGCCTCTGCCAGATTTTTAGATCACTGTGTCTTCTTTGGGATTTGCTTTTAAAAAGGAAGGTGTAACTCCAAAGGTTTAGGAAGCTTTGTGAAAGGGCCCCAGCATACCAGTGGAGGGGGGGCACTTATTTTATGGGAATGGAAGAGAATTCCTCTCAAAAGATGCTTTAGTGCTTTCTCTGAGAAGCAAACTATATTGCTGCTCAAACTGGCAGAAGTGCTCAAATTGCCACTCGCACTGAGATTAAAAGCTCAGAGAGCAGCATTCCCTGGCCTTCTGGCAGTGCTCAAGGGCTTTACCAACCATGCCTCAGGAAATGTGGTTCAGCTGCAGAAAGAGGAAAACTGCAGAGAAATCCAAAATGTTTTTCACATCTGAAGCAGAGTGGCAGAGTACAGAAAGTGGTGCTGAATAAGCCAGCATGTCAGACAGTCAGTGGTTATCTCCAGCAAGCAGCAGGGATGTGCCTGCACTGTCTTGGCACACATGCTGTGAGGGCAAGCTCTCCTTACCTGCTAGCTGGTGCTCTCTAGCTAGTTGGCAGACATACTGAATAGTGGAGAGAGGCACATTTCCATCAATGCAAACAAGTGGGGCCTGACACAGGCTCTCCTTGAACTGGGACACCTAGTTAAAATCCAGGACACACAGGAAAGACAGCCTGAGTCACTGCAGAGGGACAAAATCATTGCTAGTCAGACTTCATGTAGCATTTTGACTTGTATTCCAGCCTCTAGGTGCAGACATGAACCTAAAAGAGTGATTCCCTAAGGAAAATGGATTTTTCCATTTGCTTCATCTCCTCCCCTTCCCCTTTCCCTGCTCCTGGTCATTAAGGCCTGTACTCAACTGACAGAGCCCCTCCAGCAGAGGAAGATAATTGCTGGTCCAGGCTGGAGCACTACAGGGAAATGGAATGCTGCTGTTTAATGTCCCTGTAGGACTCCCTGGGCCATGCCTCGCTCACTGTGTGAGGAGGACACTGGATGTCCTCTCTGCACAGTGGCTCCTAAGACAGCCTGTTCAGCACAGTGTTTGACTCCTGGGTCCCACTGAATCCCACAGGGATGGGGTTCAGGGGAGCAGTGGAGCAGGGAGCTGCTGTTTTCTCCTTTGGCTCTCTGAGGTTGCACAGCCACTTGCTGGGATGCCAGGCCACTGCTATGGGCACTGGAACAGCATCCCCCGGGTCTCTGCCAGCCTTGGGGGGACGAGGGGCTGCCAAAATGCACTCTGCAGCACAAGACTGCTTCAGAATTTCCACTGATCACAGCTGCTTTGTAAAGCTCAGGAGAATTAATCCCTCATGTAATGGTTTTCTGTGCCAAGGCTTTGGGAGGCAAGGTGAGGATGGAAGTGGGAGTAATAACCAGATTTTTCCCTAGGAAAGCTCCACCTCATGGAGATGCCACTGGTGAGTAAATTGCACTTAACTTCCATGTTGCTGTCAGTCATGAAGCACAAGCTTTTGTTCTGTCAATAAAAGAAGGAGGTTGCAGTGATGGGGCTTTCACTGAATCACTCTTTAATCACTGCTGCCATTATGCTTCCCTGATGTTTTTGAATGTTTGGATGTGCTGAGCAACAGTTTCTGTTGATACAACTCAGTGTGTAGAAACAACAGGGATGGTAGGGAGGGGATGGAACAGGAAAATTTGCTTTAACCAGTGTTCTGTCCACTTTTTTCTCTGTTTTCCCCTAAAGGAAGAAATATGGGTTAGGGTTATACAGGTTGATTTTTTCCTTGCTTTAGGATGCAAAATTTTAAGTTAGCTTGGACAAGTTAAAGAAGAGGATTGTGGCCTGCATATCATGGATGAAGGTAGTGGTGATATTTATAAACCAGAAACAGATAGAAACTCCATCTGGGTCAGCAGTAATAGAGGGCTCTGGTGGCTTGTTGTGCTGCTGTGCCAGTGGCCAGTGTCTGGGGTTAACCTCAGCATCTCCCATGCCCTCTGCACCCATTCCCTCCCAGTACAAACGTCACCAGTGGCCTCTTGTCACAGGCCCACACTCTTTCTCACAAGAAAAGCTCATAACTCTGAGGGAATGCATACATATTGCTCTGTTATCTGCTGGTGGATGTCCATGTCTCCCAAGCCAAGGCTGAGCTCCCCAGCACTGCTGATCACGGCACAGTAAGTGGCTGTGCTCTCCCCCTCCAGCTGAAGGACGCCGCTCATGTCCTGCAACAGGGAGGACAGGTACACACTGAGCACATTCCTCTTCCCTGCCACCCCCAGCTCACTCTTTCTGTGCCAGCTCACTGCTCTCCCTTGGGATAAGCAGCCTGGCAGGGGCATCTCAGTCTAGACAATGCTGGCACGTGGCTATTTGTTAATATTTGCAATGCAACAAATGCTGCAGGATAAAGCAATCCTTTAGTAAATGAGTGGCAGGTCTCTGCCTCTGTGCAGCTCCACAGGCTGTGTCTCCTGTAAGACAAGAGTGGGCTGCAGCCCTGCCAGCTCCAGTCATCACCCATTCTCACAGCTGCTGTGGGCTGGCATCTCTTGGTGCCACTCTGCAGACAGCAGTGACTTGTGTTGGCTGCCTCACTGCCTGCCCAGCCTGATTCTGAGCACACCCTGTTGCCCCCAGCAGTGGGGCAGAGAGCTGTGGGGTGTCCTTCCTTTGGGGCTCCTGGCAATGATCTGCTTAAGGAACACAGGGCATATCTTGGAAAGAACATGTGGATGGAGAAATGTATCTATCTCAGGAGCTGACAGGGAAGCTGGAGTTTTTAGGGAAAGGTTCCTCTCCAGCACTGGTGGGAATGTATTTTATTACAGGCAAGGATTGCTTGGTGGCTGGCCAGCAAGTCCACCTTCCCTTGGGACACTGTTCACTTAAATGGCACAAATGTGGAGAAGAGATTATAGACCAGCCATGGTGAAGCCTTTATAACCCAAAAGAGAGTTCACATTCTGATTTATTCATTTGCCAAGTCACTGAGGCAGCCAGAACCAAGGCCCCATGGGCTCTGTTTGGATCCCATGCTCATGAGGGCACTGATAATGGTCAGTGATCCTGACCAGCCTCACCTGGGGGCTGCACCCACCCCCTGCCTTGCCTCTAGTCCTGCCTTTTCTCCATAGAGCTGCCTGCTGGGGTGCTGATATTCTGCCTTGCTGTCCTGGGGAGCTCCTGCTGCTCCAGCTCCCTGACCTGTGGACAAGCTGCTGCTGGAGTCAAGCATTCCCCTATGCACAGGTAAGTGGTGCATGCAGCTCTGTAGAGGATCCTGTCCTCTGAGCTGGGGAGGTGTCCAACCTGCAATTCCAGTGTCACATTTTTCTCTGTCTTGGGCTTTAACTAAACCAGGTTGGTTTTGGCAATGCTTTGTGTGTCCTCAGATTCAAGGTTTGCATATTTCTTGCTTTGTTTAGCCTTCACTAGAATTGTAAGTGGTTGCTCCTGATTTACCTCTACCTCCTCCAAGCACCACTTTCTGGAGCTGAATTCAGAGCCCATGGCTCAGATTCCAAAACACACCTAGCCTGTTTTTGGAGGTGGTTCCTTGCCTTCTAATTGTCTGTAGCTAAAGAAGCATTGAATTCCACCTTTGCCTGATGGAAGGTGGCTCTGATGTCTGCCAGGGTTGGGAAGACTTTTCCCTCTGTGTATTGTCATCTCTTCCAAGTTTCTGAAGTGCTACTTCTGTGACACATACCATGTGGTGGCAGTAGTGCAGGACAGACTCTAAATGCTCATCCTTCCCCACGGCTGATAAAAGGAGAGGAGCTTGTCCAAGACGGCTTAAACAGTCTAAAAAGCAAATGGAAACAAAAGCTGTTAACAAATCCACCATAGTACTGTGAGCACAGTGACAGCTGGTGCAGCATGGGTGTCTCTGGGAAAGCCCTCTCCTGAAAATCTTAATGCTCAACAGTCCTTGCCTAGAAGGATGTTCAAGATGAAATTAAGTTGCAGCTGCAGTAAATGACTGCTTAGGGCTGAGTGAGGTGTCCTACAGAGAGCTGAACCAGCACCCTGAAATTTAGGATTATTTGGAACATCTGGGAGTGGAGGAAAAGAGGGCGAAGCAAATTCTGCTCTTTTCTGGCATCATCTCCTTTACCATCACAGGCCTGTGGGTTTTCCCACACTGCTTCTGAGCAGAGTGTTTTCTGGTGCTGGCCCTCCCACACTGCTGTTCCCACCATGGTATCTTACTAGAACCACTGAATCTGAGAGTATTAATGGGAAACCCTTCCTCCTCTCCTTTCAAGTTACCACACATTGTACCTCCGTGGGTGGCGTGGGTATTTTGAGGGATTTTTTTCCACTCAAGCTTCTTCATTAGTGATCTGAAGTGACAGTAGATATGTATTAGAAGATTGGGAAATGTCTGAAAGCTGGAATAGTCCTAAAATCTCTTTTGTAATCTGTCCCTGTTAACTTCAGTACCAGAATACTGGTCTGCTGCTGCTTGTGGTGGAGCCACAGGTACTGTGTGCTCCTTTCCCATGGATAGGACTGTAGCCTTTCTTCTTCTACAGTAACTCCTGTAAAAAATGTGGGTTTTTTTGATAGAGTTGATAGTGGAGCCCTGGAAAATGTTAAAAATAGTCTTTGAAAATATTAGGCTTTGTGTTTTCTCAGATCACTGCACCTGCGTAAGCAGTATGATAAAAGATATAATTGTTAGATGTGATGATTGCTTAGTAATTAAATATAATTATTATATAACCACAAGAAGAATCATGAGAAACTGTGTTGGAAATTTAAAGGGGGCTATGTTTAGCTGAAATCTGTGTATACAATAGAACAATATAAGTTTGATAATTATCATGAAAGTTATATAACGATAGAGTATAAAACACGTTCACCTCGAATGTATGGTCGGAATCAGATTTGGGTGGAAACTACCCCGATTCCCAGAGCTCTTCAATAAAAAGCACCACATATAATCGCTTATGTGATTATGTGGTTTTGAACACTAACAGAGTGACAAAACTATTTTTTGGTTTTTTAAAAAAGAAAAAAGCTTAAAAGTTTTGGGTTTTTTTTAATTAAGTAAAAAAACACCTCAAAACCTAAAAAAAATTACTTAAAACTTAGATAGCAAATTAAACAAAAGCTAAAAAGTCTCACCTAAGCAATTTACTAGAAAAAAAGAGAACAAAGAAACTAATGGCTTTTGTAGAGTGCTTTACCAAGAGCAAAAATCTCTTGCATCTAACTCAGTTTTTCTTTGTAAAAAGTTTTGTTATTTTGCCTTTTAATAAAACTTTTCTGTTTCTAACACTACCACAAAAGCCACCCTACTAATTTTATGCCTTCTAAAGTAGCTAAGCTATCTTAAATGTAATTTTAATTTCCAAGAGCTTATAAGACCTAGCTCAACAAACCATATATCACTCCTGTACCCCAGTTCATTTTGTCCATGGGATGTGGAACTGTGAAATATCAGTTTGGAACTGTGATTATTCCTTTCATCCTCTTGCTCTAAGCAAACTTCCATTGTGTCTATATCCTAGCATGAATTAAATCTGAGGCTGGTCAGTAGTCATCAGATACTGATGCTTATTTACTTTGATTCAGGGTTACTGCACCATGTGCTAGTTAACTTCATATTTGTGGACCTTCCTTTTCCTGATCTCAACTCCCTCCACTCTTATTTCTTGGAAAGGGCTCTGCCTTTTCCAGGCAGTCTGCCCACTAGTACATTGCCTAATGTGTCCCAAATCTTGTCAACATTCCCCCTCTCCTGCTGTGGAAGGGGTCCCAAAGGCCAGATACAGCTGGCATGCACCAGCAGGCAAACCCCAGCACCAGGCACCTGCCAAGTTCCTTCCAACTCCGCCAAAGGTTCGTCTCACTCTTCCAGCATTTGTTTGCCCACCGCCCTGGAAGAAAGAACAGTCATTGGCAAAACTGGAAGGGCTGCTTGGTATGGTTGCTAAGTCTCCATTATCATCTGAAGTTGATATGGCTGAAACATAGGTCAGCAATCAGAGGGAGCACAGGGCATCCAGCTCACAGGCTGAGGGCAATACAAACTTCTAGAGCCATCTTGGACTTCTGTTTGATGACAAAGGCCTGCTTTCAAGGAAGGGAGACCCACTTGATGTGCCCATGAATTGCTAGTTTGGTGTTACTTCTAAGACCTCCCAGAGTAGCTGATGAGTGTTTCAGTCAGTGCAGGCAGACCTCTGAATTCACCTGCCCACAACAACCTGTGACTCCAGAGTTGCTGGGGCTCTGCCTTCAAGGCCACTTAGCTCCCACCTTAAGCAGTTTGTATGAGCTATTTATTTACCTCTTTAAATGTAAAATGAGATTTGTTATCTTTGCCTGTACTGCCTCTGTACTTTATTCATGGAAGGATCTGTTTCAGAGACTGAAGAGTTCTTCACTGACCCATTGCTTCCCAAACATCTCCCTCATTAAGAATACCCTTCTTTCCTACATGTGCAGCTACCAAATTCTTTTCTCTTGCCTCTGCCTTCCACTCCTCTGTCCATCTGCCTTTCTGCCACAGACAAATTGTCAGAACACAGGCAGTCACTCACCCATCTCATTCTAATTCTTCTGCCAGAAGAATTACATCAGTTAGTACTCAGATCAATTTGGGCTTCATCTGACTATCAAATGGTTTTAGAGCTCTTGTTTCATAAAATCCTGAAAACTATTTTCCATCTCTGAAGGCAGCTTGCCACTGGCAGTCCTAATGCCTGTAAGCAGAAGCTCCTGGCCCAGTCCCTCTGCCCAACACCAACCCAGGTGCACAAGGACAGCCCTGCACACAACATTTTCCTTGCTTGTAGACACCACTATCTATTCTAACCAAGAACATGTCTTGCCATCTCACTGTAAGGAATGTTCTGCTCCCAACAATCCCTGTGCTTGGGCATTCTTAAAATTCATTCTGAAGCTCCCCAAGGATTCTCCTTTCCCTTTGTGCAGCTGCACATCTGTTCTTTGCACACAATGCTTTCTCCTGCATCCAGCCCTGGGAGAGGCTGCTCTCCCATCTAAATATGATCTATTTCTCTCATCTGACCTTCAGGCTCTCTTTCTTAGCTCTGACTCTCCCCAGTTCTGTAGTCTGTAAAATCTGGTGCTAATTTTTGATACCTTTGCTTTTCTGTCTGGCAGTTCTCCAAGCCCTGAACTGTTCAGGCCACCTGAGCAGAACTGCCTCTGTATAAGCAACCAACTGATGGCCTTTGTTCATCTTTGCACTGTTTGTCACTCCTCATCATATGCAAATGTCACTCCTTGCCAAATGCCCCTCCCTTGCCTTTGCTTGTGCTCCCTGGGAATTGCACACAATGCTTTTGTACCAGTACAAACTGGTACTGCTGGGAATGAGGATATTTCCATCTGCAACTGTATCCTGTTGAGAGTTGCAGATTTCAAAAGCGAAGTGACTTTGGCTATTTTAATTCTGAAGCTCACTCTCTGTAGTACAGGCAGCCAAGGGGGAAAAAACCAAACCTCAGCACCCCAAAATACAAAGCAAGGGTGCTTTTTTAGGTGAGTCAAACAACATGGCTTTGAGCATTGGGTCCTATGTCAGTCTTTAAAGAGGGTGCTGGCTGCCATCAGCAATAAGCACAAACTGTGGTTTATGTAATTCCATTATCTGTGGTTTAAAACTGATGCCTGCAGGAATGGTGAATATACTCATTAGCTCCTTTTGCTGCCTGGCATGCTGATCCTCTCTCTTAGCTCCCCAAATACCCCAGAAGCAGAGCTTCTGGGTGTCTTCTTTATGCCAAGCCTTGCCCTAAGAGCAGATGTAGCAGCCTCCTGCTCAGGGATCCAGCTGTGGGTGACCTCTCCTGCTGTAGAACCCCACAGGGCCTAAAAAAATGAAGATGCTAAATGTCTCTTTGGGTACAGTGAGAGAGAAACCAGCAGCTGGCTCTTAAAGAAAAATAAATGAGTGGCTTTCTTCACACCTTGCCAACTCAGTTGTAACTGAGTGGTATCCAGAAATCTCTTCTTGGGTTTGGATGGGGCTGGCCCAGATTAAAGAATTTAGGTGAAAATGGGCTTGCTAAAAGTGATCTGAAATGAGGCCAGGCTGATGCTTTCTGGCAAAGTCTCAGAGAGTAGAGGAAGTATCTGGAACCTTCTTCCATGTCTTAAGAGGTTTGAACTCTTAATGTGAAAATGAGACTCTGCTCAGCTTCTGGGTATCCTGAGAGAATGATAACCATAATGGTTTTTCCAGAAACTTTCTCTGAGCAAAATTGTTCATCCTTCTCAGCAGGTCAGATAGTTACATATTAAGCATTTAGCTTCTGGGTAGCCTTGAAAGCCATGTGGGAATTACAACCAGGCCAGAACACAGCTGCTTTCCTGCTGAGACAGCACGAGGAGGGAGTGGTACCCAGCGCTCTGCAACAAATCCAGCAAGCATAAAGGTGGGATCTGCTGGGTGTGGAGCTCTCTGAAAAAAATCTGTCTTTAAAAAGCCAAAACAGTGATATTGAGAGAGGCTTTTCCTCTGTGCCTAACCACAGTAGCTGTCAGCAGGAGCTTTCTGGCTGGCAGTTCCCAAATCCTCCTTGGCTTGGCAGTGGATCCCAGCCACGATGCACCATGAGCTCTGGGGCTCGCTGAAGGCAGAAGGGTGGCAAACACCTCACTTTTTTATGCAACATTCAAAGCCCCCTTTTTCCCTCGTCAGCTGTTCCCAGCATGACCTACACAGGTCCTTGGCCCCCTCACCATGCTATGGGTGCTCCAGAAATCTGCACTCATGTCTGACATGCCAAGGAATGCTTATCTTTCCTTGGACAGAGCTCAGCTCCTTGCCTGCTGGCTGAGTGTAGGCTGTGTATGGTATTGGTTACATCTCAGCTGAAGCAGCTGAACTCTTGCTTTTGCAAGCTTTCATAACTGATGCCACAGCATATTTCACCCTTGACCATTATAACACTGCTTGGCCCCTGCATCATTAAATATCCAAATTCCTTACAGCTTCCCCAGGACATTTTCCCTAGCTGACTGAGAGGTCCTCACAGGCTGTCCCATCTGATGGCAGAAGCTTCCTGCCTTGGCTATCACCACAGGGTAATTTGAGACACCAAAGAAGTTTTGAGCAAGCTTCACCACCTCAATCTGCAGTACTTGGTACAGCTTGACCAAAATTGTACAGGCCATGCAAACAGCTGTCATTTGCACGGGGGACTCCCAGGTTTGGTCCACTTTAGCTTCTTGTTTGCTTCTTGTTCAACCCAAATTGAGACAAAGGGAGTCTGGTAACATTTAAAATGTTCTAACTTTTAAAGCCATCTTTGGGTTTTTTTTTCTTTTTTTTTGTTGGTTTTTGTGTGTGTGCATGAGACTCAAATCCTTCCTGAGTACTCTGCACAGAGACTCTTGCTCCTATTTGTGCTGCTTCCCATAGTTAAGACAGTCTCAGATGGGTTACCTGGGGGTTTCCCCACTATGTGGAGGTTCTATGAATGTTACATTGCTTTGTCCCTCTCTTGAGTGTCAGGGATGGTGATTTTCACCTTGGGGACAGAGCAGGTCAGCACATATCACTCCATTATCCATCTAAACAACACACCAAGCAGGCAGCGCTCCCAAGTGTGTGCATACACACATGTGGATATCATCCAGGGATAACCCCTTCCCCCCAACCCCTTTGGCTTGGCACTCCTGTAAAAGCAGCTGGAAATACACTGGTGCTAAGAAAACTGCTACAGATACAGTACCAGGATCTCAGGGTTCTGTGCCTTGGCTATAAAGTCAACGTTGATACCGCCAATCACCACCTTTAAGAGGGAAGAAAGAGGTAAAAAGTGGTTGGAAGGACTTCAGGAAAAAGTTTCCAAATCTTCTTTGCTTTGCCTAGTCACTTTTCCCACCCTCTTGAAAGCTCTCTCATTTACAGTGTAAGGCCAAGTGCTTCTTTTGAATAGTTAGATGCAGCTTTGTACAATCCCAATCAGAAAGAATCAAAACCTCTTCTCTTTGTTGCTTTCTGAATTATGCCTGCTGACAGCCAGGCCCAGCGTGGCAGGTGGGATGTTGCAGTGGACACACAGGGATGCTGATGGTTTCCCTGTGTGATATACCAGGCCTCAGAAACATTCAAGCACTGGTGTGCAAAAAAGCAAAGAAAATGGGAAAAAGTGGGCAGGAAAATGCAGTAATTTCTTGCAAGCTCCCAGGAGAAATTGCCATACCCAGTGACACTTTACAGATCACTTCTTTTATTGTCCTACAAAGCCAGAATAAGCAGTTTAGCTCCACAAACAGGAAGTTTCCAGATTCTTTGGGGACATACAGATGTTTTTTCTCATCAAATACTGGGTTATTGCCTCTGGAGTCACTGCCCTCTTTTATGTTGACAAATCTTACTGCAAATGGGTTTTAGAAAATTTTTCATGTCTAAAGACCCCCTAAAAGAGATTTCCTGCAAGTTACATGGCACAGACAAAATCCAAGAGAGTGAGTAGAGTATGAGGGTTATAGTAGATCTTGTTTGGCATGTGCTGTAACTCTTGTGATTTTGTCAATCATGAGCAAGAGGCCAACAAAAAGAGATATTTATGGCTCGGCAGCTCAAAATATCTCTCCCCACCCTCTTCCAGGTCTATTCCTGTAGTCACAAGTTCCCTGGTACTAAGAGCTGTAGAGATGAAGCTGTACATAAGGGCTCAGTAAAAGGTGAAAAGGTGATTCAAGTTTTAATGGCCTTGATGGTCTAAGACTTAATGAGATCAGGCCATTGGCAGTGTCTATTCCTTGTAAATGTGGATAAGGGGAGGAGGAGAAGACACTTATCTTTCAAGAATAGCAAGGGAAACTAAAGGGAGAATGTCTGACAGCGTGAGGGAGACTGATTGATTGTCCCTGGCTGAGTCATCTTTTACTTTTGGGAACAGATATAAATTTATCTTGTGCTGTCAGCAGAGAGGCATCATGTGGAGGCCAGCAGAGGACTCACTGGTTGGGGTGCAGTCATGTTCTTTTGCCCAGGCTGGCTCCTCTTCCTTCTGGCTTTCTGCAGTTTGCTGAGGGCCACTGCAATGCAGCTGCCCACTCTGGCATTATTCTGGATCAGTGCAAGGTCTGTTGAGTGTTTCTTGAGGAAAATTAAAAATACCTGTGAGTCTGACTTGTTAGAAGCTTATGTAGGAACTGTTTAGAGGGAGAAAGCAGGAAATACATGCTGGGACTTGATAGGTTTGATCCCCCATACCATAATCCTTTGAGGACAAGTATAGTGGGTAACAATGCTGCATGAAAACCCAGATTTTTCTTTTTCTTCTTTTTTTTTAATTCACCTTCTTCCTCCCAGTGTCCACCGAGAGGAAGCCTGACTTTGATAGGTGGGGAATAGAAGCAAACACTTCACAGAGAAAAGAGAAGGTGAAGTACTTAAATTACAGCAGAGAGCCTAAAAATCTTAGAGGATCTTGGTCATCTTTTCCAGAAAGAGATACCTACTGAGATTTTGCCAAGTCACTATAAGCAATTTTTTTAGCAAACTGCACTGGGAGCAGAGTATCAGAGTCTTTGAAAGCCCTACTTTGTGGCTGCATATTTTTACTTCCAAAAATGCCTTTGCCATTCTGCCCTGATTGATCAGGTCTCCTAGAGGGCTGGCAGCAGGGCCTGGATGTGAATCTGGCTCTGCCAGATCCTACACTGGCATCCCAGCCAGTACCTCTGCTTTCTCTTGGCTGTGCAGTAGGATTCCTGCTCACCCAGGGCTGTTTGTCCTCCAATTCTCTCCTTCTCTGCACCCCCAGGGAAGGTTGGATAAGGCAGCACTGTGTGGATAATGTACAGCACTGTGCTCTGGGAAGCCCAAGGACCTTCCAGTGTGCAACCCCAGCACAGACAACAGCATCCAGAGATTCCATCACAGTGTAGGCAAGCTCCAGGGTCAGATCTGAGGGATTTCCTTGGGCTCTGGACCATCTGCCATCTGTGCTGCCCTCCAGTTTTTAATGTAAAAGGGGATGAAGGCAGTAGTGTGCCTGAAAAATCAGGATGCAGGTGCTAAACTCTCATCTGTTTGCAGACACTGAAGTGTTTGCTCCTTGCTAGGCCATCAATAAAGTGACAGTGTTTCCTACCAGGCATTATCAGAAGAGATAGAAAAGACACTAGAGTGCTTTCTTTTTTTCCCCCATTTAGTAAGAGGATACTAGAGTCCAGCGATTTCCCATCAGTTAATTCTGTGAGCTTCTGTAACAAAAAGGGGGTCACGTCTTTGCCTGTGATTCCTTTGGACCTGCAAGCATAGAGAAAATGCCCACAGATGAGCTGAAATGGCATCAGAGGAGCAGCACTGTTGCCAGCAGATACTTTAGCTCCATAACCACATACCATAACAAGTCCTGTAAAAAAGCTTTGGCCTAGCTAAAGGTACAGTTGAAAATAAGTTCTGGATTCACCCATGCGCAAGGTTAAGCTGTGCTACAGCTCCTGCAGCAGTGTCCCTGGATTTGTTTGCTCCCCCAAGCCCATGGGCTGAGCAAAGGCAAAGGCTTAGGTTGCTTCTCACCTGGCTTGGCTGAGAGCTTGCTGGATGGCCTCTTCGATGGCCTGGCCCTGGGCAGCTCGCTCCTGGGGACAGGGCACTGCTATCAGCACCCCGCTGCTCAGGCCCAGCCCCAGAGCACTGTCTGGGAGAGGATGGGAATAGTGTTAGTGGCACTCCTTGGAGGGAGAAGTCAGGTGCTGAAGGAAAAGGACAGAGGAGAGTGGGCACAAGGTGGAGGAAGCCTCAGAGCTCAAGCTCCAGTTCTTAGCTGACCCAAGATCAGGATCTTTTCCAACCAATTCACATCTGCCTATTTCTTTTGAGTCTGTCTGCACAGTAAAAGGGGAAAAGGCTTTTTTTTTTTTTTTCTTTTTTAAACTGAATCCCCTTCTAAAGGCCCAGAAGTTGGTTTTGTCCATATATTATTACATGCTGCCTCCACTTCACCAGGTGGAATAAAACACAAATGAGCATGCCAAGCTGGCTGCAGCTGGCTTGCAGTTTCACTTGCTGTAAAGACTGGACTTCCCTGCTGCTGTAATTTCAAAGCACTTTTGATGCAGGAATGGGGGAGGTGGGATGACACCATTTTTCAGGGCAAATTTTTCTGCAGACTTAAAGAAAGCGCCTCATCCAGGGTAATTCTTGTGTCCCTCCTTTCCAGGACCTTACATGAGACTTTGCCATCTGAAACACACCAATGAGTTTAGCTGCCTCCTCTTCATCCTGGACGTGGTATGGTGCTTGGAAGCCACTCTGGCGTGAGAAGAAGGCTGGAAACTCTCTTGATTCTCCAAAGGCAGCCACGCATACACCCTGGGTCTCCTGCAGCAGTGGAGGTGAGAAAAACAGGTGATCAGTGGAGGGAAACTGAAGAATGGGACATTTTCCTTCTACCCAGAAAGAAACTGCCTTCCTTTGGCCCAGGTCGTGGCCATTTTTTGTACATCCCATTCTATTCTATCCTCCTACCAAGAGCCAGACATGGTAAGTGGCTAGATCAGATCTGGCTCACTGATGCAAAGGAGGCATGTGCATCCTTTGTGTGTGCTTGGAGCTGATCCAAAGCCATGCAGCTGTCATTGGCACCATCCTGAGTGCAAGACAACACCCTGGGACCTGAAGACACATCGTGAACTGACAGGATATAAATGAGTTCTGCTTACTATTGAGAAATATCAATGTTGGCTGTCATCAAGAATGCTGGCCCTGGTGGTTTCCAACATGCCAAACCTTAAAAGGTGACTGCTGAAAATCATCTGATTCCCTTTTTAATTCTGAATTGAATTTACTGTTTGATGGATCTAGCTTTCCTGATCCATCAGTTTCTGGGAGCATCATCCCGGAAAAGCAAACCTAATGCCAAAGAAAAAGGACATGGATAGCACTACCTTTGACCTCAGCTGGAGCAGCTGCTGGAACAGCCCCTTGGAAATGGATGGATTTATGTTAGGGAGCAGCCAAGTGCTTGTACAGCCCCAGGACTACAGAACTGTAATATGGCTTCACATCCTCTCAGTAGCAATTTTTGAAAATCTTTGGCTTAGGACCCATCTCAATGCCACTGTGCACAAAGAACATTATCTGCTTTGACACCACAGCCCGTGCTACCTACCAGATATTCCAGTGTCCTGCCAATATCAAGGATAGACTTGGCTCCTGCAGATACAACAGCCACTGGTGTTCGTCCTAGCTCTGTCAAGTCAGCACTCACATCCAGAGCTGCCAAGGGACAAGCAGCACTGAGTTGGTGACTGTGTTGTACTCCAAGCTGGTGAGCTCTGACCTCCTAAAAAGCCACATATGCCCAGGATGCCACTGCCTGACTTTAAAACTGCTTCGATCCACAAGCAAATATTAAAGGTTTAGCTCATGACTTTAGGTGTTGAGATTGAAAGAGGTATTGACAAAAAGAAGGCACATGACTAAGGGCAGAGGTGCAGCCTTGTACTCCATCTCTTGGCTTTTTGATCACATTGGTAAAACACATGCAAAAATTTGGTAGAAACGAAAGGAAAAGGTGTTGCACAGCAAGGATAAGATTCAAGGAGATGCAATACCATTGAAGTAGATTTTGAGTTTGGAACTGACAATGCTTGTAAAAAAAAGAAAGTAGCACAGGAGAACCTCAGGAAACTCCCTGGTCTGGAATTTATATCACATCTAAAGGGATGGCATACAACAAGGCACTGCACTTGGGCTGTGCTGCAAATACATATGGCTGAGAGGAGAGAAAGCACCTAAAGGCCACAAACTGTACAGCCAAGACTGGGCCATCTTCCAGAGAGGAGAACACACCTCTAACACAGAGCACACTCTTTTGTGGCAAGGCTCTTCTTCTCCTCAGCTGAGAGAGCTGATAACAACACTGTGCTTGGCACCCAGTATCAGGTTATCCAGACGTTACAAAGAGGCAGAGGTGCAGTCAGCTCCTGTTGCACCAAACAATATCAATATAACCCCGTGTGTGCAAAGGATAAAGAGAAACTTCCACTCCCTTAACAACTGTGCAGGGCTCAAGAGGAATATTTGGAAGCTTCTGGGAAGGGGACATCAGGGAGAAAGCAACTCTAGTTGGATCAAGAAGAATGTTAACTATTCTTCTGAACAGACAGTTGCTGTAGGACAGGCTGGGAAAAAGGAAAAAGAAGGAATTGAATGAAACTGTAGCAACAGAGTGAAAAGTAGAATGCATTGGTGTTCTTACTGTTCTCGCCATGCCGATGGACACCTCCTATGCCACCTGTGACAAACACAGGGATTCCTGCTTTGTGTGCCACAATCATTGTTCCAGACACGGTAGTGCCACCGGACAAGCCCTGTGAGGGAACAACCAGTCACAGTCAGCACCCAGGGTGACATGGAGGAGCAGCCACAGCTGTGGTCTGTGAGCAGCTCAGCAGTGAAATTCTAACACAAATACTCTTTTAGCCCAAAGGCAGAGTAATTCCCTTAGGAGCTGGACTCTCTAATCCTTATTCATCCCTTCTGACTCAGAATATTCTGTGAATCATCTGTTGTCCCTGCTATATAAGCTGTTCTTGCCCTGATAGCAGAGGCCTTTGCTGTCCAGAGTGTTCCACAGGCAGCTAGTGGCACCTTTAGCTGCCACTTTAAGCCTGGGATGACCTAAGTGTCACATAGTTTACATGCAATGAGAGACTGTCCTATCATGCCAATAAGAATATTCTTAGCCAAGTGCCCATGGCTTGCCAGCACAACCAGAATGACTTTTCAGGAGCCCTATTTAATGTGTGTTATTCCTTACCCTGCTGGAGATTTTGAGTCTAGTAAGGGCCACTTTTGTGTTTACCATAGGATACCACTTCCCATGATATTTTTGAGAGGTTTCAAAGCCACCTGGCATGAAGCTGGAGAGCACTATACTGTTGCTAGAAAAGCAGCTATACTTTACTAGGAAAGACCACACTAGGAAGTTTGCACACCATACCTGGCTGAGGACGAAAGGAAAATCTCTGCGAGACACTTTAACTGCGTTTTTACTGCTTGCCAAGAACTCCAGTTCCTCATCTGTGAGTCCCACATGGATTTGGCCCCTTAAAATACCTACAGTGGCTGGCACTGCTCCATTTGCTCTTACAATTTCTTCTACCTCTCTGGCCATGCTGAAATAAGACAAACAAGACAATAATCACAAAATTATAGATGGAAACAATCAGGCAAGAAAACTGTCATGTTTGATGGCCATCATTCACAGTTCTACAGTTCTTGTGGTTTCAGCTACATCCTGTTCTTCTTGTATCTGCCTCATGGCAGAAATCTTTGCCCTTGAACTTGCAGAAGTGAAGAGCTCCCATTTTCAAGGATGGCAATGTCCAAGCTCTGTGCTTCATTTTTGAGAAAAATCATTTGGTTTAAAAGCAAATCTCGTTGTACAATATACTACTGAAAATACAGATCTTCTCAAAATAGGACTTTTCTTTAACTTTTACCTGTTATTTCTCTGACATAATAGACCTTCACAGAAACCCCAGGTAGTTCAAGTCCTGCTCAAATGACCAGGATATATTTTTCATAATACAGTCAGTGAGATACAGAGTAACAACAGTGCCAAAAACCTGCTGCCTTAGCGTACTCCAGGACTGCAGACTAAGCCTAAGTTTAGTAGATTTTGTACTTGATCATTAATACAGTATCTTTTTTAGGAGCAGCTTCTTCTCCCTTTCTGAGCTATCTGGACATATGCTTGGCAATCTTTAACTACTGAACCTCCTCTTCTCAAAAATCGAGATTTTAGAGCTTCATTTTAAGAGAGAATGTCAGGCAGAATAATGGCCAGGTAAAAAGCAAGATGGAAAATCAATACCAAAACCTTTCTGTGCTTTCTGGAAGCAAGGATGGAGGGGAGAGTGCAACGATTTCTGGCACTGTAACTCAATGAAACACGAGTCTACTGAAAATTGATAAATAAAGAGTAGAGGTGGGGGGTTCCATGCAGGGTACAGAAGACAGTGAGAAGGGACCAGGAGCTCTCACAGTAGCTGCTCTGAGTGGGCTAAGGCACAGATTTCATTATTGTGTTTCAATCCTTTTTGCATTACAAAAGATACAGGAAAAGAAACTGCTGAGTGTTTTCAATGTCTGTACAAACTAGCATCTGAAAAGCTGATAGCTCTCTTTTAGAGCAAGTGGTGACATTATCTGCTGCTTTATTTTAAAGGAAGCCAGAAATTTAAGGTGTTGGATAAGGAGATAACTAAGCTCTCCGTATTTGTCCTTAAAAGTCCAAATACAATTGTTTTACACTTGAGCTCACAGCCTGCATGCCTAACAACCTGACATTTCCATTTGCTCTTGCAACAGCTTTGCCTTGACCAAGAACACAGATACCAATCCAGTAATTTATGTGCTTCATTCTTACAACTTCACTGAATGAGGAACATCAACATCCACCACCTCAAATTCAGGGGATAAGCCATGCCATGTGTAATGATGGTGCTTTCCAAGGCTACCACAGGTCTGCCCTCCACCAGTGCTTCCTGTACAGAGGGATGAATCCTGACATAACCACCTGGGGAAAAACACAGAAGAGTGAGTTATTTGTGTGGGTATTTGCAGTAACTACTGAGCTGTTTTATAAAAAGCAAATTGTCGTCATCACAACAAATTTATCCCTCTCTTCAGTTGTTCTTTGGGGTGAATTTGCAAATAACTTCAAGAAGACTAGAGCTGTGTTTTATGTAAGTGAAATATGTGCAAAACATCTCTACTGTTAATATGAATTATAATCCTCATCACCATCACTGAAGGATCCTCTGCCACCATTTTTGAGTTCTATGGTTACTGTTATTCCACTTGAACATTATTGTGAACAAACTGAGCCCTGCAACCACGCCTAAAGATGGAAATATGTTTTAGAAGAGTGGAAGCACCAAGGATACCATAGGAACTCAGTGCACTACTCACCATGCAGAAGTCTTCTCACCTGGGTGGCCCCATGTGCCATGGAGGACACCTGTCTTCCCAGGCTGAGGGTTATCTTCCTAATCATCTTGTGCATAGGGATGCTCCTGAGATAACAGAGGTCAGGTGAAAAGGAAAGATGTAATTTAGCAATGATGTGACCCTAAGAAGCTAAACATATCAGTTCTTGCCTTGACTTTGGAAGGTAGACGTCCCTTTGCCTAAGAGATGGCCTGGAATCTCCTGGTGTTTCGAGCATGAGCCAGAGTGGCAAAACACAATGTTAAGCTGCAGAAATGGAGTTGGAAGGGGTCACCTGGCCCATTAATGCTGGGCTGAAATCGTGGTGGAGCAGAGGAAAGGATGATGACTGACAAACTAGGGAGAATTCTGAAGCAGAAAACCTTTTAAATTCCAAAGTGACCTGCTGACGTAGATGTCAGGCCCAGGCACTGCCACCTCCAACGTGAAAGGTCACAAGGAGTAATCTACAAGGCAGAATAGTGCTATAGGGATAGGAACCTGTCTTCTGCCAGTGTCTAGGAGAAAATAAGGAGCTCAAAAAGGAGCTGAGAACTGACAAACCAGACTGGAACTGCGAGGAAGAGAGAGCAGCTTTCGCTAGAGCTGGGAGTGCTTTATGCAGGCTCATGTTACATCATCCTTTTTAGCACAGTGCCTTGGAAGCAGAGTGGCAATTCAGCCCCAGCAACAAACTCCAGAACTCCTCTGGTCTCTTAGCAACTCCTTTTCACTCTAATTAAATTCATTCCCAAACAGAGAAGGAGGGGGAGAGAGCTGTAAATGTTAAGAGAGTGGTCTGGTCTGGGCCTCAGGGCAGTTTCACTCAATGCCTGGCTGCTTCACATGCTTTTCCTGGGCTTTTGGCCATATCCCTCCAGTCTCCCTATTCCTCACCCCTTCACTAGGAGGAAAGGATTCTTCAGTCCTTTGTGTCTATTGTTAATTCAGATGGCAAATTAATTAAAAAACAGTACTGTGTTCATGTTACAGTTAGCAGAACATGGCTCTGCTCTCAGTACAGTGTGTGGCACTTCAGCTATATAGAAAATTCTTATACCCAGGGAGAGTATATTTGCCCAGATCTAAAGACTTCAACTACCCAGGACAGCTTGGGCTGTGCTATTTAAGAAATGTGGGACTGGATCAACTAGACACAATACACACCTGACTGAAACACTAAGATTTTCCACTTTCCAAATCCTTTTTGTGCTAAGCTCAGCAGCTTGAGCTGTTCATGCAAATGTTCTGGTATGGCTGTGTGTGTGCCTACACACCCCTCACTCTCTGGGGCAAAGTCAGCTTCAGAATGAATTCATTAAGCCAACAGGGCTATGCCAGGGATCGGCTGAGCTGCTCGAGTTGTGCTCTGAATTTTAACAGCTCCCCAAACTCAGAAGCACAACACCAAGGAGTGCACAAGCTGTACTGGCCGGTGGATAAAAACCAGCTGGTCACCACCTGAAACCCAACAGGGCTGAGCTGATATTCACGGGAAGCTCAGCCAACATCCAGCCTGAGCTGCCTCAAAGATTTTTGAAGCTTGGCAAGTTTTGCTGCAGGACCCATACAACCTTTAGCCTTGTAACCAAACTTTGCACATTCCTTGTGCACGTTTCAGGCAGCTGGAGCAGGAACCTGCTCTCCTCCCGCCTCCCCTGTGACCCACGCTGTATCTGAGCTCATGGAGCAATGGCCTGGTGTCTCTTACCTCTGCTGTCTGTCTGTCTCATGGAGGGAGGCTGGGTGGGTACTGGAGCAGTGCCTGGGCAGCCCTGGGAGGAGGTGGAGGAGGGGGTGTGCTGGCCAGAACTCCTGGCCAAGGGAATCTATTTATGATTAACCACAGGCACAGCTGAGCTCCACAACTGCTCCCTGCCCAGGGTGCAGGGAGCTGCTTCACGGCAGGGCCAGGAAAGCTTCTGTGATTATTTTTGTTCATGCAGAGCCAGATTTTCCCCTTGCTCTTTAAAAGACTTTTCTCATTTTTCAGATTCCTGTCCTGTTAGATTTTTTTTTAAATCGGTGAATTCCTAGCTCGCTGAAACAATGCTTTTGCAGACTGAGCCCCTTTGTGCTTATTCCTAAAAAGCAAAGGAATCACATTCATGCCTCCCCCACAACTTTGCCAAATGCAGCTGTTAAAGCTCTTTCTTCCCAGGGCGAAAGCTCTACCCAGCTCTTGGCCTCTCCAGCAAGGAAAGCTGTAGGTCTAAAGACAGCTGTGGCCACGTTTTTTACGATGCAGATACCTGGCTACACCCAGAACATGAGTTGAGTTCACAGCAAAAACGATCATAGTCTCCTCCGATAATGACAATCCATTCTGGCAGTTCAAGGGCAGCTTTGAACCAGGACAGGGAAATTAATGTTTGTCCCCTCCCAAAAAAAAAAAATATGATACTTTGATATCTATGCACTGGTATTGTACATGTTTCAGTTTTATATTCTGCAGAAAATATCAGAGCTGAGATTTAGACGGCCATGAAGGAACTGATTTACAGGTTAAAAGACAGACATGATTCTGTGTAGCTTCCATGCACAACATAAAACTAGCTGAAGTAAATACTAATGTATTGCTCAAGTAATCAGTGTCAGGGAACGGATTTTGCTGCAATCCATTAATCAGGAAATTGTAAAACATTGGTTGTTAAAGCAGTATTTGCACTTTACACTCGTCCCTTTCCAAAGAAATTTCTCACAACTTCTGTTTAACCCAGCAGTAAAAAATTTTGTCTTATTTTCTACATCCTTCCAGTCTCTTCAACTAAACACATCCAAGGAAACTTCAAACAAAGCTTGCTGAGTTACAAAGACAATCTGCCTCTGACTTCTGCTACTCAGTCTGGAGGGAATCTAATTGCAGGAATGATAGATTGCATCCTCAGATACCATAAATGGATGTTGAAGATTTTGTGAACAGTATGTTTTTCCTGGGAGGATGGGTAGCCAGATGTACTGGAAAGAAAATGTGTAGGTAAAATAGCATTTTTTAAAAATACACACAAATTATAATGACATAGTTTTATTTTCCATTAAATCTATTTGGAAAGACTGCAGTATTGTAGGAATCTATCTGGACCATCATGTTTTTGACATACTCTCAGGCAAGATGCCTTAGTAACCAAGCTGGTCACTCAGTTTCCAATTCTCAACATCATCTCAAGGTGATCTTACATAGCAGGCACCCAAGTCCAGCCAGTCACATTAGGTAAGTCAGGGGTAAAGATGTTTTGCTTGATTTGTTTTTTTTTCCTTAAATCCGGTAGAAAATCAGCCTGTTTGATTTTTAGCTCAGTTTTCCAACATGAGCCTGTGAGTCTCTGAGACAAAATGGGGCAGGTCAAGCAGGTCTCTGAGGGCACTACTGCAGTCTTGTGTGTATCCCAGCTCTGGAATTGCTCCCAGCAGGCTTCTGCAGGGTGAGATATGGCTGACAACAGTGATGATGGGGTTTGGAAGCAGCCAGCAAGGGACTGGCAGGAGAGAAAGAGCTGGAGACAGGTTTGTGTGAAAGTGTGGGGCAGTGTTTAACTCACTCCCTGCCTGCTGCAGCGTTAGCTGCCTTTCCAGTCCTGTCTGCCTGCCCCTGACCTGGAGCTTGCTGCTGCTACTTCCCCCTCTGGGCCTCAGAAGTAGAAGTTAATATTAAACAGGTTCCTGAGTAAAATGGGAGCGGCTGGGAACAAAGAAATTTCCATGGCAAATTCCTACTGCTCACTGGGAGCTGGGCCCTACGGCCACCCTGGCATTTTTCTTTCTGAATGATTCCTAAAGCTTACATCTCCCCTGGAACCTTTCCTCTCTCAGGAGGGGTCACTGCTGGAGGCATTCAGGAAATGGGAAACTCCACGTTACTTTTGTCACTCTGTCATGTCCACCATGGGGTGTATTTTCCTTTCCACGTGTACCTGATTTCTAAGAGTCTATTTACAGTTATTAGGCTGGGATTTACTCATTGGTGTTTCTGTGTTTTTGAAGCTTGTTTCTAGGCTGCCAATATCCAGGAGACCTCCTAGGGACATGCAGAATCATACAGAAGATATTTAACCACTTATTTTACCTTAGTGAGAACTGTGGTGCCTGGAACTGTCTTGTCAGGGCAACAATCTAACCAATATCAAAGTCTGACAAAGTCACTCTTTAGTGACTTAACCTCTTTAACTGTCTTGACATCCTTCTACTTTCATCAGCAGATTTTCATGATCATTCTAATGGATCCAAAATAACTTCCCAGATTATCTTAATGGCTTAAAAGTATTTGAATTTTTTTTTCTACTATGCAGTATTTTTTCCTCCAGCTGTTTTTAACAGAATGTAAGACTGAACATACACACCTGGTGCCATTTTTGAACTTTTATTTCAGTGCTGAACATTGCATGAAAAATGCTCTGTGATGGAATCAGATGCAGTAACTAAATTTCTTATTTTAGATACTAAAAGGTATTCCCAATTCTCATGGGACAGTTTTCCATTGAACATCCAGGTTTTCTTATAACAGGGATTTGTTGAACTGAATTTATGAGCTATTTGGCATTGATCATGGTGCTGATAATATCAGGAGGGAGTCTGCTGCATAGAGAGCCTGGATCAAGGTCTTTATTTGGGTGCTCCTTGTCCTGGATGAAGGTTGGTCTTATACAATCATTCAAAGAAGTTATTCATTCCAAGATTGTTGGAGTTCATAGTTCATTCCAAGAACTAGCCTTTTTGTGTGTTTTATGCATACCTGTACCTTGCTTTGAAGCTTGTTAAAATTTACATGGATATTTCACCTCCTTTTAATTCAGAGCTCTGTTTGCCCAGGTCTGGATTCTGCATATTCCAGAAAATGCCAGCAAGCATTCCCACTGCCTCATTCCTTAGGTAGTTCAAGGGCACTGAAGTCATTGTTTCAAGGAAACCTGAGGACAGATGTGCCTCCTCTCCTGTGCTCTTCCTAAAGTCCAGCATCTTAGGGGACTGTCCTAGTGCCTATGTTTAGAGCACAGGCTTTATTTCAGTATTTTCTGGAGTGACTGATGGCCTGGATACGTTTGATTTATTAATATATTTTCAAGGAGTGAGGCAAAAAATATCACTAACACTGCAGTGACAGGGTTCTCCCTTCACCTTGCCCCTGCGCCCCAGCTTGTCACTATGTTTTGGGAATGTGTTTAGTACTTGGCTTAAGGTTCTTGGCAGTAGGAAGCCAAGGGCACCATGTGGCTCAGGCAAACAGCAGTTTCAGAACCAGGATTTATTACAGAATCACAGAACAGGTCGGGTTGGTGGGACCGTCATCCGGCCCAAGCTCCCTGCTCAAGCAGGGCCGTCCTAAGGCACACAGGATTGCGTCCAGAGGGCTCTGGAATGGCTGCACTGAGGGACATACTACAGCACAAGGACGCGATGTTTCTTACCCCGTTAGCGCAGCACCGGCTGGCTCGGTGCCAACTTTTGGGCTGGGCCTTTGCGGCGCCACTGTCCCGTCCTGCTCCCGCCCCCCGCCGGCGCCACGTCGCCGTTCCGTGTCGTTCCCTCCTGGAAAAGCTCCTTTCCCGCCGCCGGCCGACCCCGGCGGGACGAGCCGGGCCCCTCGCCTGAACGCGGGGCTGCGCCGGGCGCGCTCCCGACGGCGCCACGGGGGCGCGCTCGGGCCGCGCGCTCCCTGCCGCCGCGCGAGGGCAGCAGCGG